>NC_136917.1:135991657-136240287 GCF_949752795.1 Hyperoodon ampullatus | reverse complement strand
AACAAGAAATAGAGAACATAATACATAGTATATTATAACATATAATAATATAAGAAAATACATATAATAGAAAATGAAACCAGAAATGTATATACATTATTATGTAATATGTATATAATATGTAATATGTATCATGGGTTATGCAGATATATGTGTACATATGTGCATTTTTGTATGTGTATATACAGTAGAGAATAACATGTAGGTGGGTAGGTACCTTTTTAATCAGGGGCATTAATTATAATATTCAAACCATCTTTATAGTCTTCATATATCAAAATCTTAGAGGAATTGTTAACTCTGCTGCAACTACTGTGTTTTGATCAACTCTGTTTTTTAAATAATTTTCATTTATATGTTGTAATATAATGCTATTTAGCATGTGG
Organism: Hyperoodon ampullatus; assembly: GCF_949752795.1. Classification (NCBI taxonomy): domain Eukaryota; kingdom Metazoa; phylum Chordata; class Mammalia; order Artiodactyla; family Ziphiidae; genus Hyperoodon; species Hyperoodon ampullatus. The sequence goes on along the minus strand of NC_136917.1, from coordinate 136,239,901 downwards.
GATTTTTCTGACAGTTATATTTTCATTATGCATTTTTCTCTATTGATATAGAATGATATTTTGTTTCCATTTACTTTGATACAGATATTACAATTCCTCCTTTTTTGCCACATACACCTTAGATATCATTCCTTTTAAAATTGTTTTCAGTTATTTTGCATCATCTTCCTTGTAAATATCATAAACTTTGACATATTTTCAGCTAATCTAAGATTCATTGTTTCTTAACAGGAAAATGTAACTCACTTTTACAAAAAGGTTTCTTGGTGTTATTCTTTCGTCTGCTTAGCATGGTTTCGTATTTCTTTCTGATTTGCTTTTTGTCTCTTTTTTACTGATTTTAATTTTCTCCAGTATATTGAGAAATAATTTTAAAACAAATGAGTAATAATCTTTAAAGTTTCCAAAATGATTCTTTAATAACACCAATCTAATTAAACATAGTCAAAACATAGTCTCTTTAATAAACTGAAATTCCCATTTTCCCTGTGAGAAAATCAGAGTTAGAGACTATTCTGAATGTTCCAGGATGACGAACATTCCTGGGAGAATTATATAATAAAAATAAGGACTTTTTGAAGAAAAGCAAAGTTGGAGCAGAATGGATCTGGAGGAAAGGAGAGCTGGGGAGAATATTAAATGCTAATGAGTCTGTGACTAAACGTGTTGAGTTCAATGGTGGTGCTTCTCCTCTATATGATTTCACAAATCTTAAGTAACACCTCTGAAAAATCACAAGATGAGTGCGCTTGTGCTCTTCTTTCACACTTTCTCTGTCCTCCCCCTGCAGACCATCCTCCCTAACCCTGTACCTAACTGCTACTCATCCTTTTGCTTTCAGAGCAACCCCCTCACCACACAACGGGCGCTCAAACCCCTTAGCTGCATATTCGCAGAGAGCCCTATACTTTGCCTCTATAGAATCTAAAAGAACTATAATTAATGTTTGTGTAATTATGTCTGCCTCTCCCAGACTCTATAAATTTCATGAGGGCAGAAATTGAAGTAATTTGAACAACTCCAATAGTATGTTTCTTCTAGAAAATAAGAATACTAATTTATATGCATGACAAATTTACCAAGGACAGGAACTCTGTTTAATTTATTCACTATTTGTTCACTGGAGCATAGCACAGAGGTCATAATCGTTGAATATCCATTGAATAAATATGCAACTATTAAATAATTATGTATATTTATTGACATGCAAATTTGCCCCTGATGTATAGTTAAGAGAAAAAGGAGATTGTAAAACATCATGCATTTATATCACATTTTGTTTAAAAATAGTTATATTGAACATATAATTGTATTCAAGATGTAAGGCAGCATATGCTAGTCTGAAAAATATATTTAAAACTGTTAATTATATTTATGTCTGGATGATGAAATTAGATGTGGTGCTCTTATGCTTTTTGTTTCTTTATACATTCCAAATATATTATGAACATGCATTACTTTTAAAATTAGAAAACAAAATCCATTTTGGAAAAAAATACCCTCTTGGTAGGAGGATTGAACTTTGATGAAAAACAGAATTTCCCTAATCACAACTTCCAAAAAGAAACACACTATTGAAATCCCTGAAGAATGAATTGAAAAGGAGATAAACTAGAGTCAGAACTTTCAAGAAAGAGGTAATTGCCATAGACCAGAATATTGATAGTAAGAGCCTGAAATAGGCTCTTAAAAAGTAGAAAAAGTAATAGCACTTTTTCTATTTCAATTTTATGAGTAATTACACACAAACACCAGATATTGGAGAGATGAAACTGACAACACATTGGACATGGTTTTGTGGTTGGTAGAAGAATGTTTAGAACATTATCTACCCAGTGTTCTAAAATTATTACTGCAGGCATTTCCCACACCTACCTCCTCAATGATACCATCATGCAGGATGCAGGATGGTCCATTACTCTTAAAATAATTCCTGTGATACCTACACAATATTTTATGTTTTCTCTTGTCATTCCCTCAATTGATAGGAGAAAAATCTCACTCCGTTTGCCAGAGTCAAGATTCAGAAGAAGCAAGTTAATAACTATAATCACTTTTCAGCTCTCCTTGAGTCACTCAGGTACCCTTGTTCCTGTCCAACTCATCCAGTTTTGCTCCTTTTATTCTTTGTTACCCCAACTTAGTGTGACACATAAATATTTTGATCACCTTTCAAAACTTATTTTGTATTTTTAGGTATTTTTATAGACGTATGATTTGATATTTCTTTGTAATTTGTTTCCCAAGGAAAATGGAGATATAGAATTTCCTTCTATATATATACTCTACTCCTGCTCATAAGTCTAAGGGAAGGATAAGGATAACAAAAATAATAAAATATATTATGCAATGCTCATGATATTCCAGGCACTATAATAGATAGTATTAATTACTGCCATTTTTTAGATAAAAGAAATTGAGCAATTTTTTCTAGTCTGTACAACTAAAGAACACACATTTGATCTCAGAGTTAGTGAACCCCAAAGTCCATGCCCTAAACTACTTCTCCCTTCACTTTATCTTCTTTCCTCTGAGTAACTAGTTGATTTATATTGTAATTGGTATCTCAGGCAATTCTGAACAATGGAGCCAATGGTGTGGGAAACTATTCTCCCCCCAGTGGAAGGCAGCAATATGAGCTTTGGCAAGTGAGGTCTCTGGAAGAACAACTACTAACATCAGTAGTAATAGAGATGGACCAGAGATGGTGATGTCTCTTCTTTTTGGATAAAATAAACATTCTAACATAGAGATCACAATGGAAAGAGAATACGATATGGAATCAGAGACTTGAGTATAAAACCTGGTTCCACAATTAATTAGAATAATCACATAGAATATCACATTGTGATATGATGTCACATTGCCCCGCACCTGTCTGGCACACAACAGCATTCAAATATTTGCTTATTTCTTTGAATGCAACGGAGCTAGTATGTATATTTCATGAGTATAAATGCTTGCTTGTCTTTTTTTAGTAGTTTAATTTTCATTAATTTTAATTAATTTTAAAATAAGTGGCATATTGTATGTATCTAATTAATATTTATTGAATGAACTAATCAGTTGATTTAAAATTTTTCAGATACTTATCTTCCTTGTCTCTGCAATGGAAATAATGTTTCTGATAACTGAGCGCCTTAACATTTCAAATTCCTAGTCTCATGTTTAGAATATACTTGGTTCTGTATTCCAACAAGTGTTAGCTCCCTACCCTGCCCTAAACCCTCAGTTAACTTAGGGGCTTATCATTTGTATTAGTGTTTATTTCTAGTCTAATGTAAAGCTTATGACCAGTGCACTCTTAAGCTTGGTCCTTTGGGTGGGCTTGAAATACAAGAAACAACTCAGCTAAGAATGTCTCAACTGCATTGAAAGGAACATGTGAAAATTCTAATTAGTGAAAGTTATGCAGTGGATAACTACTGTGTATTCTAAATTATATTTATCCGTTACAACTTTGTCATCAAATATTGGATATGGCCTATAGTTAGCGTCACTGTAAATTTGCATTTCAACCGGAGAAAAAGACACCTTCTTTTTGTCTTCACTGATTAACATTTTCAGGCTCTGCAATTTTCTTGCTGCTCACAGAAACAAAGCAAGCCAAGCTCATACAGAAAGCCTATTCTCCAAGATATAAATATTTGCTATTCAGAAAATCTCAATGAGGGTTTAGTTATTTTAAACTAAAGGAAGAAAATTACTAGTAATGATTGGTTTCAGCTAACGAAATGCTTTTATGCAAATATGTGAACCCTAAATATGACCTGGAAACAAAAGACTGCTTAACAGTTACTATTAAGCAATACATTAGTAGATCAATTAAATAGAACTTCTTTCTAATGAGTATGTGGTACAGAGGTTGCCGTAGAAACCTGGAAAGGAAAAGCTCTTGAATGGTAATTTATTATTATAAGACTGTAAAATACTATAGATCTATTGGTGGCTGGTAGTAACTGATGTTGAAAGAGGTCACTCCCAAAGAACTAACTTCTTGTATTTATAAGGTGGCTTTGCAAAGATTATCTGTTAGATTCTGTCACCTCACTCTTCTAGTATTTAGATATGCCATTCAAATATACCACCTGCCTGGTTTTCCCTCTATCCCAGATGTGTGTCTACAGAGAGACCTGTTATAGCTCATTCTCATATGTCTAAACTTGAGTTTGCTCCAAGAGAAAAAACATACAGAAAATGTAATATGAATACAATCTTGACTCCTTTTTGTGCCATTCCAGTGAAGTAAGTCTCCACCATATTCTTACACTTTGCATACAAAAATCATGAAATTGGGCTTTACCAAGTGTTGCAGCTGTGCAGGGTAGGGAGTAGAGGAGGACTGACAGGACTGGGCAGAGAAAGAAGTCAAAGTGCAGTTCAGACTGCGTTGGACCAAGAAAACTGAAATTTTATTCCACCCATTGATGAGTTATTGAATGCAGGTTGTCCCAGGAAGGGATGTGACCTCAGGCAAAACAGCTCTCTGCTACAGACACAAAAGCTGACAGCTGACCACTCTTCTGACTGCACTCATAGCACAGTGAAGTCACTCTTCTGACTGCTGCACAATTGGGCAGCAATTCCATATGAACTCACAAAATACTTAAATCCAATGTTTAAAAGCAAAGATCAGACTAAATCCGTACATCTTTGTGTACATAATGGGAATTATCTCAAGAACATGTTTAGTGATATCTTTGTACAATTTGATCTTTAATTATTAAAATATTAAGAACTATTAAAAATACCAATTGGGTTGAGATAATAGTATAGAATGACATCAAGTGCAAGTTTCACATTGATGAAAAGGAGTGAATGAAAAAAATCTGATATGTCCATTGTTTCAGAATGTGGGAAATCTAACTCAATAGGGAAATGATAGAAGAGCTATTTCCAGATATGTTCCACTCAAAAAATGATCACATCTGTTTAAGTAGAGGCAAAGAGACACTATAGTTTAAAAAGTACTTAAAGTGCATTCATTTGGAAAACACATAGGTGAAAGCACATAATATTTTATAATAAGAGTGTGACACTGAAATTTTTAAAAAAATACTGCATCCTCAAATGTGTCAATGTATCTGAGAAACCATAAAATTAGAGAGACAGGATATTGCCACCAAGAAGACTGAGCCTCTAATATTGTTCAAGTCTGAATGAAGGTTAAGGAGCCTAAGGAGAATGACAAAAACATTTATCAGAGGAATTATACAGAAAGATAAAAGCTATTAATAACTCAGGGGTCATAGGAGCTCTATGCTCACCAGATTGGCCTCTTTATTGAAAACGGTCAAAGGATATTTGCATGAAATTCAATTGTAGAGAACAGTAGGCTACAGTCTGATGAATCACAGCTTAAAGACGACAGGAATAAGAACTTTTAAGATCATGTATAAATATCTGATACTTTCAAAATAGTACAAATTGGTATTAATCCCTTTATTACTAATTTTATTTTTTAAATTAATCAAACTTTTCACCATTAAAATTTGCATGCTTTACAGAGTGATAAGGAAGTTATGAAGTGCTTACAGTGATCCTAGTCAACGAATAAAGATACTTAACCTCACTTAGAATCGGATGAGTTGGAAAAATCTTAAAATTAAGAGTATTTTTTCTGTCAAAGTGTTTCACCTTCAAGTGTTAAGTGTCTGAGAACAGTATTCTCCTGACCTTCTAGAGTCAATCATATAACGAAATAAGCACTGATTGTAACTGTATGCTGACTCTTACACAGTTTGGACAGATACTCTAATAGAGTAAATGACAGACTATACTTAAGTAAAGAAATAATTTGGGGCTTCCCTGGTGACACAGTGGTTAAGAATCCGCTTGCCAATGCAGTGGACATGGGTTTGAGCCCTGGTCCGGGAAGGTACCACATACCATAGAGCAACTAAGCCTGTGTGCCATAGCTACCAAGCCTGCGCTCTAGAGCCCATGAGCCACAACTACTGAACCTGCATACTGCAACTACCGAAGCCCACGTGCCTATAGCCCGTGCTCCACAACAAGAGAAGCCATCACAATGAGAAGGCCACACAGTGCAACGGAGAGTAGCCCCTGCTCACCACAATTAGAGAAAGCCTGAGCGCAGCAATGAAGACCCAACGCAGCCAAAAATCAATAAATAAAATAAAGAAAAGAAAAGAAAAGAAATAATTTGAATCATTTAGCCCAGTAAATGTCAAAGATCCAACTAGGTGATGACGAAGCTCAGAAGTAATAATGACTTTGCATATGCTTGCCTCCTGGCGAAGGTTAGAAGCAGGCATTAGTCTAATCTTGAATATAGTAAGGAAATATATCATTTGAAAAAAAACAGAATTATTTGTAAAGCATAGTATATAAATCCTAATATTTTCCATGTGTAAGTTTTATTAAACAAGTGGAACAATTTTACTCAAAATCATGCTTTTTTTCCCCACTTTGAATAGCTGTTATAAAGTAATGAGATAGCTCTTCACGGGTTTAATATGTAAATGATCTGCCTTACTTATAGTCTCCTCCTCATCTTTTTTCTGTGTAAACATAAGAACAACTCTACTACCATTTTCAGTATTAGTGTCATATTGGTAAAACTGAATCAATAGGTTATTTGGCATTTCTGTAATGACAATGGAATGTAATAAAGTTTAGTTTACAAAATGTTATGTTAGGTCTAGTGGTATGTATGTGTATTTATTAACCACTTTCCTTTTAAAATTGAGGTTTTGCTGTGGTTCAAGTGATAACTAATGGTAAACAAAACATAGATATTTTTTTAACTAAATGAACTTTATGAAACAGTTCTGTGATAATGGTTTTCATTACAGTGATATCATTTATTTAAGATCCTAAATGAGAGGAAATAGAGCCATCCATGCCTTATTTTAGAATGAGTTGATCATTAATATTTTTCTGTATATAAAAAATATACATTTAAAATACATGAAATTTACTAAAAGAGTGGAAATTAAGTGTGATCACCAAAAAAAAAAAAAAAAGATAAATATGTGAGGTGGTGGATATGTTAGCTCAATGAAGGGAATCCTTTCACGATATATATGTATATCAAATCATCACATTGTGCACTTTAAATCTTAAAATTTTATTTGTCACTTATACTTCAGTGAAGCTGGGAAAGAAAAAGAATGGCTAGTATAAAAATATATAAAATATATTAATCAAAATTGAACAAATAAAATGTAGTAAAATAATTATAATTCTGTTTATTCATATACTGAAAATATTTAAAGCACTAGTAATATTTTCTGTATATAAAAATGTCATAAAATTGTTCTGGATTTGTTATTGCTTTGAGTTTTAATAACAAAGTTAAAGCTTATGGGAGTTGGAGGGAAACAGGTCTCCCTTTTTTTACACAGGCTTCTAAAAAAAGGAAAATACTAGTTCTAGAAATAATCATTGGGAAGAGGGTGAATAATTTTCTGGTAAGAAATGAGTAAGCTCTAAGTTAAAGGGTCAAAAATAGATGATGATTCTGTGGACAGAGTGTCATTTAAGTGAACTGTGTTAGAATAATAGCTATAAGATGAAAGATAACTCATGTGACATTTGATTCAGTTTGAAAAGTTCAAAGACTTTCAATCATTATAGCTAGGGATTCATTTATTTTTGTCCACAGCACTAAAAGATAATTTTAAATGGAAGAATATCTTCATTTTAAGAAAAATGTTAGGGGTATTACCAAAGCCCGAAATGGCTTGAGGTTAATAAGACCTCTAAGAGCATGCATCAAAAAAAAAAAAAAAAAAAGTTCTTTCACTCTCTCTCTCTCTCTCTGTGTCTCTCTGGTGTTATTTTTTCTTAAAACCTTATTGAATCATAATAATAATCAATAATAATAATACTTTGAGAAAAAAATTAACATGAAACGTTTTCAAAATAATTTTTAAAATGCATTCTTAATGGCGTTATGGAAACATACTCCTTTTGCCCATGGAACTTGTGTCTACTATTTCTTATAACTGTCCAATTAAATTCTGTATTAGGAAAATATTTTTAAATGTTGTCTTATGAATACATAAGAAATAAGAAATCCCTTCTCATTTCCCCCTCAATTTATTTCTTTAGAGCAAAAGCCCATTTTTAGTAGAACTCTGCCTTTAATGTCGCATCTTCAGTGGCTGAAGGAGGTTCCTATGCAGGATCTGAAATAGTGTTGTAGCCCTTCATTGCTTTGGTGTGTCAGGTGTGGAATTCTAAGGTTCTTGCATGCCCCAGAATAATGAAGACGTTATGGGATATTTCCACCAAGTTCATCAGGAAAAAAGCCGTGGAGAGGGGTGAGTCTTGACTTCTTAGCTGATGATCAAGTGGGAGTTATACTGGGCCTAACAATATAAAGGATAGCCAGCAAAAGCCAAGGCAAGAAACAAAGAAGCAAGTGGAACAAATGGGACTCAGCCATACTCTGATAATACAGCAGAAGGTAACTTGGCTAAGGACATTTAAATAGTGGATAAAGTGGAGATTAAAGAACAACACAAAAGGAGCAGTTCACTTTCTTCACCATGAGAAACGTAAGCTACATGGAGCCTTGAATGACCTCAGGGGAAAAGAATAGGGGTGTCAAGAATAAATCCTGAAGAAACGGAGTTAACTTTGAGTGAACTAGAAAGAAACTATTTGAATTAGAAAGTGCCAAATTAGTCTTCAAATATCAGATTTTGGCTGTATGTTGTGTATATCTGCATGTGTCTGTGTTTTTGATGTCACGGTCAATGACAGAGGGTGACTCAAGATCAAGGTAATATCATATATGGAAAATAAAAAAGATTTCCACATTTTTTACCTATGACAGAGAGGATTACAAATTCATAATGCCCACCTATGGGTGTTATACTATTGGATAAAAATATGCTTATAACTTAGTGTTTCATTCAATCTAGGTTCTATTGATATTTTTTCAAAACAAGTTCTACCCAAAAGTAACATGTAATAGAAAAAGTCTAACATCAGAATGTTTTAAAATTAAAGTGAGGTTCTAGAGTTCTGCTGTCCAATATAGTAGCTACATTTGGCTATTGAGCATTTGAAATGTGGCTCATCCAAATTGAGATGTGCTGTAAGTGTGAAAAATTACATTGGACAACAAAGCGTTAGTATATAAAAAAATAATTTAAAATATCTCAGTAATAATAGTTTAGTAATGATTACATAGTGAAATGGTAATATTTTAAATACATTTACTTAAATAAATTATATGTATTTTTTTATTAAGTAAGTTTCTAGTATACAACATTGTAGTTCAACATCTCTATGCACTACAGAGAGATCACAACTATGGGTCTAGTCACTATCCATCACCATACAGATGACCCTCTTCCCTTCTGGTAATCACTGATCTGATCTCTGTATCTAGGAATTTGTTTTCCTTTTGGTTTTTGTTTGTTCATTTGTTTTTTAGATTCTAAATTTGAGTGAAAAAATACAGTATTTGTCTTTTTCTTTCTAACTTATTTCACTCAATACCCTCAAGGTCCATTAACATTGTCACAAATGGCAGAATTTCATTCTTTTTTATGGCTGAGTAATATTCCTTTGTGTGTGTGTGGTGGGTGTGTGTGTGTGGTATCGCATCACATCTTCTTTATCTATTCATCCATCAATGAACATTTATGTTGTTTATGTATCTTGGCCATTATGTTATAAATAATGCTGCAGTGAACATAGGGGTGCATATATCTTTTCAAATGTTCTTCAAGTGTTCTTCAAATAAATACCCAGAAGTGAAATACCTGGGTCATACTGAAGTTCTATCATTGATATTTTGAAGAACATCTTTTCCATAGTGGCAGCATCAATTTACAGACCCACCAAAGTGTACAACGATTCTCTTTTCTCCACATCCTCCCCAGCATTTGTTATTCCTTGTCTTCTTGATAACAGCCATTCAAACAGGTGAAAGGTGATGCTCATTGTGGTTTTGATTTGCATTTTGCTGGTAATTAGTGATGTTGAACATCTTTTCGTATGCCTGTTGGTCATCTGTATGTCTTCTATGGAAAAATGTCTATTCAGAAACTCTGGCTATTTTTTAATCAAGCTGCTTGTTTTTTTGTTATTGAATTTTATGAGTTTTTAAATATATTTCAGATATTAGCCCCGTATTGGATATATAATTTTCAAATATTTTCTCCTATTCAGGAGGTTGCCTTTGTTTTGATGATGGTTTTCTTCACTATGCAGAAGTTTTTTATTTTGCTTTAGTCCCATTTGTTTGCTTTTGCAATTGTTTCCCTTGCCTTTGGAGTCAGATTCACAAAAGTATTACTAAGACTGATGTCAAAGAGCATACTGTCTACATTTTTTTCTCAGAATTCAGGTCTTAAATTCAATCTTTAATCTACCTCGAGTTAATTTTTGTGTAGGAGGTAAGATAGTGGTCTAGTTTCCTTCTTTTGTGTGTGGCAGTCCAGTCCTCTCAGCACCATGCATTGAAGAGACTGTCCTTTCTCCATTGTATGTTCTTTGCTCCTTTGTCATAGATTAATTGTCCATATATGTGTGGTATATCTCTGGGCTCTCAATTATCTTCCACTGATCTCTGTCTGTTTTTGTGCTAGTACCACAATGTGTTTTGACTACTATAGCTTTGTAGTATAGTTTGAAATCAGAAAGTGTGTTACCTCCAGGTTTGTTCTTTTTTCTCAAGATTGTTTTGGCTATCTGGGGTCTTTTGTGGATCTACACAAATTTTAGAATTCTTTGTTCTAGTTGTGTGAAATATGCCATTGGCATTTTCATAAGGATTGGATGGAATTTGTAGATTGATTTGGATAGTATGAACAGTTTAACAATATTAATTCTGTCAATCCACAAGCATGGAAATTGAAACATAATATGATAAGAGAAACTGTGGGGAGGGGACTAGCTATGTTAGATAGGATTCACAGAAAAGAATGGTATTTGATAAGAGAAACTGTGGGGAGGGGACTAGCTATGTTAGATAGGATTCACAGAAAAGAATGGTATTTTAGTTGAGCCCTGGAATTCAAGGAGGTGGACATAAAGATTCTTGAAACATAAAATGGCCAGTGTGACTAGATCATAGTGTGAGGGCCCAGAATTACATGAGAAAAATCAAGGAAGGCATGCTTTAGCTTATTAGGGCCTTGTAGATTATTTTAAGGTGTTTAGAGTGTACTCAGAGTAAAATATAAAGCTGTAATTTACATCTTAAGTTTTTGCCCACCCAGCCTTTTTGCCTTCTTTTGTCAGGAAAAAGCCTTAATATTCCTTTTGGGAAAATTTAATTGAATGCAGTACAGGTAAACCTAAGTTCCCTAATGTCTCCTGGCAATCATAAAATTGAGTCCAAAATTTAAAAATTGAGCCCAATAATCCAAGAATAATAACTGGTTTGATCTAACACACTCTTTAAAGGACCTTCTGAAGAAACTATTATTTTCTGCTGTTCACAGTCCAGAAGCTGACACAATTCTTGTCGCTTGAAAACTTTGATTTTACAGATTCCAATCACTTCTTAATACTACCATGACCTCCACTCTAGTCCAAGACACCATCATCTATTTCCTGGAGATTTGCAGTGGGAAGCTCCCTTCTTCTGATATTTTCCCTTACCCATGTGTAGTCTCAACATAGAGAAAAATTAATAACATCCATCAAAATTCAAAATGTATATGTCTAGCAACCTCACTGTTATGAATTAAACTAAAGTATATACTCACAGAATTTCACTGATTTATAGGCAGAAGTTTATTACATCATAGCCTTTAATAGCGACACTACAAATAATTAGGAACTTTCAGTTAAGCATGATACATCCATAAAAAAATCATGATGCAGTTATATTTAACATATAGTGATAACTCTATATGTGTGAATACGCAAAACAAGCAAAGCCCAAAATAACATGTAATTATGGCAAAACACAGAAAAATATGTATCCTAAATTTCCCTTTGTGTAATTATTATAAAAGGAGCATATAGGTGGCTACATACATGTAATTATATACATTTTTACATTAGGAATTACATGAAATTGATGTCTAGAGTGTTTGGGGCAATGGAAGACTTTTCATATTTCATCTCTTTAAAATACTTGATTATTCTAATCTTAACTATATACTATATTTAATATTTTAAACTTATTCTGAAAAACTTCAGACATACACAAAGTAGAATAATAAAATGAACTGTTTCAACACATCACTAAGGTTAAAAATCATCAAAAATTTGTCAGTCTTTCTGTATCGGAATCTCTCTGGCCACACTTGCCTTTTTTTTTTTTTTTTTTTTTCACCTAACAGGTATCATTAGAGCAGAAAGGTAATTGAACATATTTTAATTTTCTTCTTTTTACTTTAATATGTTTAAAGATATAGTTGAATATATAGACGTAGACTATCACTGACATGAAGGATCAGTTGTAGGGGGACAATAATGAAAGTAGGGGCTCAGGAGGGAAAAATCTTGCAATGATCTATGTGAAAGATGAGAGGTCATTTTGTTGAGCTATGTTTCTTTCTAATCTCGCTAATAATCCCGATTCCTCCATTCGTTCAACAAATCCCATTCTTACCTCACCAAGTAATTAAGAAAAAGAAACCCTAAAGTAACTAAAATATTTTGACTTGTTATATTTTATATTTCTACAGAAATTGTATCGATGAAGAAGGTCAAAGAACTAGGAAATTCCAAAGGAAAAATAACATGCTTTATCAAGCTCCCTACTTTTACTTTAAAAAAAAAAAGAAGACATGCTTATGCGAGGGTAAATTTTCTCATGTCTAAATCAAAAGCTTATTATTTTTCAGAGAAGTAAAAAGTGAAAAACAAAACAGCAGCACAAAGACAGAATTCTCTGTGTTGTGACTGCCTCCTGAATTTGAAATATTGTGGGTTGAACTCTTCAGAGAACTCTCCAGGCTTTTCCTGCCATCAGAGGATATAGGTTAAATTAGATATGAATATATAGATAAAATTAAATATCTATACAGATATAGATATTGTTTAAGTTTTCTAGGACTGCCACGAAAGCAGCTAAATTCTAAGACCCATGTGGATAGTGACTATGGATATTCATGATTTTGCTAGTGCTCACCCCTGTGCTGACACATAGTAGACCCTTAATAAACACTGGTTGAATAAATGAATAAACAGCTGACTTATTAATGAGAGAAGCTTATTAAGAATGAAGTTCTTTTTCTGTAATGTCTAGATTATGTGTGGCTTATTTTCTAACTTAATTTAGCTATTTAAGATAAATATTCAATTGCTGCTCTTTATCTAAACTAAATAATACCTTATAGTCTTATGAAGTTTTAGCCATTCTACCTTTATGGGAGTCTATAAATTGTACTTGTAAATCCTAATTTTGTCTTCTCGGTTGCAAAATAGAAATATAATCAAAAACAGACATAAAGGTTATTGTTGATTTTAAAAGTTGATGATATAAAAAATTTCTGGATTGTGAAAATGATAATAAAGCAATTCTTTGAAGCAAAGGTTACAAATAAACCACAATCCAAAGTAAGCATTTTATTAAAAATATGTCTTGGACAATTGTATATACAGGTACAGCTAAACAAAATTCTAGAACAAACTGAGTTATATTTTCCATAATGAAGCACTCAGTTATAGATGTGTTGTAATTCTAAATCAATAGTCTTATAGATGAAATATAGAATGACAATATTAAATTACTAACACAAACATTTAGAATCATGAATCTCCAATTTGGTAGAAAGCCATTCAAATTACTAAAGATACAGTATGTTGTATATTAAATATACTAGGGAGCCGGAGGAAGATGGCGGAAGAGTAAGACGCGGAGATCACCTTCCTCCCCACAGATACATCAGAAATTCATCTACACGTGGAACAACTCCAACAGAACACCTACTGAACGCTGACAGAAGACCTCAGACCCCCCAAAAGGCAAGAAACTCCCCACATACCTGGGTAGGTCAAAAGAAAAAAAGAATAAACAGAGACAATAGGATATGGACGGGACCTGCACCAGTGGGAGGGAGCCGTGAAGGAGGGAAGGTTTCTACACACTACAAGCCCCTTCGAGGGCGGAGACTGCAGGTGGCGGAGGGGGAAAGCTTCGGAGTAGCGGAGGAGAGCACAGCAACAGGGGTGTGGAGGGCAAAGCAGAGAGATTTTGGCACAGAGGATCGGTGCCCTCAGGCACACACCAGCCCGAGAGACTTGTCTGCTCGGCCGCCAGGGCGGGCGGGGCTGGGAGCTGAGGCTCGGGTATCGGCTTTCAGTCGGAGCGCAGGGAGAGGTCTGGGGCTGGCGGCAGGAAGAGACCCTGAAGGGGTTAGTGCTAGCCCGGAGGGAGTCCGGGGAAAGGGTCTGGAGCTACCGGAGAGGCAAGAGACTTTTTTCCCTTTTGTTGCCTGCTGCGCGAGGAGAGGGCATTCCCCTCCCTCCCCTCTGCCTGAGTGAGCCAGAGCCCCCGAATCAGCGGCTCCTTTAAACCGTCCTGTCTGAGCGAAGAACGGACGCCCTCCGGCGACCTACGCGCAGAGGCGGGGCCAGGTCCAAGGCTGAGACCCGGGAGCTGTGAGAGCAGAGACAGGGAAATCTCTCTGTGCAGCCTCCGAGGCAGCGGATTAAAGCTCCACGGTCCATTTGATGTGCCCTGCGTCTGTGGAGTGCATGAATGGACAGCGAATCATCCCAAATTGAGGAAGTGGACTTTGAGGACAAGATTTAAGACTTTCCCCCCCTTTTTTTTTCCTCTTTTTACAACGAATTATCTCAAATTAAGGAGGTGGACTTAGCAAGATTTCAGACTTTTCGCCCTTTTCCTCTTTTTACAACGAATTATCCCAAATCGAGGAGGTGGACTTGGAGAGCAAGATTTTTGATTTTTCCCCCTGCTCTCTTTTTGTGAATGTGTATGTGTAATCTTCTGTGTAAGATTCTCTCTGTATAGCTTTGCTTCCACCATATGTCCCAGGGTTCTTTCGGTCTGTGTTTTTTTTCAATAATTACTTTTTAATTTTAATAACGCTACTATATTTCATACTTTATTCTATTTTACTTTACCTGCTCTTTCTTTTTTTCCTCCCTTCCCTTCCTCCCTCCCTCCCTCCGCTCCTCCTTTCCTTCTTTCTTTTTCTTTCCTCCATCCCTCCCTCCCTCCCACCCTTCTTCTTTCCACTTTCTTTTTCTTTCCTTCCTCCCTCCCTCCCTCCCTCCTGTCTTTCTTTCTTTCTTTCCTTCCTCCCTCCCTCCCTCTCTTCTTCCATTCACTCTTCCTTTTGCTTTCATTCCTCCCTCCCTCCCTCCTTTCTTTCCTTTCTTTCCATCCTTCCTCCCTCCCTCCTTTCTTTCTTTCTTCCTTCCTTCCTTCCTTACTTCCCTTCTTCCTTTCTTTCAATCTCTCTTTCTTTCTTCTACTAATTATTTCTTTCTACTTTTTCTCACTGTTATTCTGAGCCGGGTGGATGAAAGGCTCTTGGTGCTGCAGCCAGGAGTTAGTGCTGTGCCTCTGAAGTGGGAGAGCCAACTTCAGGACACGGGTCCACAAGAGACCTCCCAGCTCCACATAATATCAAGCAGCGAAAATCTCCCAGGGATCTCCATCTCAACACCAGCACCCAGCTTCAGTCAACGACCAGCAAGCTACAGTGCTGGTCACCCTATGCCAAGCAACTAGCAAGGCAGGAACACAACCACACCCATTAGCAGAGAGGATACCTAAAAACATAATAAGGCCACAGGCACCCCAAAACACACCACCAGACGTGGACCTGTCCACCAGAAAGACAAGATCGAGCTTCAACCACCAGAACACAGGCATTAGTCCCCCCCCACCAGGAAGCCTACACAACCTACTGAAACAACCTTAGCCACGGGGGACAGACACCAAAAACAACGGGAACTACGAATCTGCAGCCTGCAAAAAGGAGACCCCAAACACAGTAACATAAGCAAAATGAGAAAGCAGAAAAACACACAGCAGGTGAAGGAGCAAGATAAAAACCTACCAGACCTAACAAATGAAGAGGTAATAGGCAGTCTACCTGAAAAAGAATTCAGAATAATGATAGTAAAGCTGATCCAAGATTCTATTTCCCAGATCCAAAATCTTGGAAATAGAATAGACAATATGCAAGAAACAGTTAACAAGGACCTAGAAGAACTAAAGATGAATCAAGCATCGATTAAAAACACAATAAATGAAATGAAAAATACTCTAGATGGGATCAATAGCAGAATAACTGAGGCAGAAGAACGGATAAGTGAGGTGGAAGATAAAATAGTGGAAATAACTGATGCAGAGAAAAATAAAGAAAAAAGAATGAAAAGAACAGAGGACAGTCTCAGAGACCTCTGGGACAACATTAAACACACCAACATTCGAATTATAGGGGTTCCAGAAGAAGAAGAGAAAAAGAAAGGGACTGAGAAAATATTTGAAGAGATTCTAGTTGAAAACTTCCCTAATATGGGAAAGGAAATAGTTAATCAAGTCCAGGAGGCACAGAGAGTCCCATACAGAATAAATCCAAGAAGAAATACGCCAAGACACATATTAATCAAACTGTCAAAAATTAAACACAAAGAAATCATATTAAAAGCAGCAAGGGAAAAACAACAAATAACACACAAGGGAATCCCCATCAGGTTAACAGCTGATCTCTCAGCAGAAACTCTACAAGCCAGAAGGGAGTGGCAGGACATAATGAAAGTGATGAAGGAGAGAAACCTGCAACCAAGATTACTCTACCCAGCAAGGATCTCATTCAGATTTGATGGAGAAATTAAAACCTTTACAGACAAGCAAAAGCTGAGAGAGTTCAGCACCACCAAACCAGCTTTACAACAAATGCTAAAGGAATTTCTCTAGGCAAGAAACACAACAGAAGGACTATACCTACAATAACGAACCCAAAGCCATTAAGGAAATGGGAATAGGAACATACATATCAATAATTACCTTAAATGTAAATGGACTAAATGCTCCCACCAAAAGACACAGAGTGGCTGAATGGATACAAAAACAAGACCCATATATATGCTGTCTACAAGAGACCCACTTCAGACCTAGAGACACATACAGATTGAAAGTAAGGGGATGGAAAAAGATATTCCATGCAAATGGAAATCAAAAGAAAGCTGGAGTAGCAATTCTTATATCAGACAAAATAGACTTTAAATGAAAGACTATTAGAAGAGACAAAGAAGGACACTACATAACGATAAAGGGATCGATCCAAGAAGAAGATATAACAATTGTAAATATTTATGCACCCAACATAGGAGCACCTCAATACATAAGGCAAATACTAACAGCCATAAAAGGGGAAATCGACAGTAACACAATCATAGTAGGGGACTTTAACACCCCACTTTCACCAATGGACAGATCATCCAAAATGAAAATAAATAAGGAAACACAAGCTTTAAATGATACATTAAACAAGATGGACTTAATTGATATTTATAGGACATTCCACCCAAAAACAACAGAATACACATTTTTCTCAAGTGCTCATGGAACATTCTCCAGGATAGATCATATCTTGGGTCACAAATCAAGCCTTGGTAAATTTAAGAAAATTGAAATTGTATCAAGTATCTTTTCCGACCACAATGCTATGAGACTAGACATCAATTACAGGAAAAGATCTGTAAAAAATACAAACACATGGAGGCTAAACAATACACTACTCAATAATGAAGTGATCACTGAAGAAATCAAAGAGGAAATTAAGAAATACTTAGAAACAAATGACAATGGAGACACGACGACCCAAAACCTATGGGACGCAGCAAAAGCAGTTCTAAGGGGGAAGTTTATAGCAATACAATCCCACCTTAAGAAACAGGAAACATTTCGAGTAAACAACCTGACCCTGCACCTAAAGCAATTAGAGAAAGAAGAACAAAAAAACCCCAAAGTTAGCAGAAGGAAAGAAATCATAAAGATCAGGTCAGAAATAAATGAAAAAGAAATGAAGGAAACGATAGCAAAGATTAACCAAACTAAAAGCTGGTTCTTTGAGAAGATAAACAAAATTGACAAACCATTAGCCAGACTCATCAAGAAAAGAAGGGAGAAGACTCAAATCAGTAGAATTAGAAATGAAAAAGGAGAAGTAACAACTGACACTGCAGAAATACAAAAGATCATGAGAGATTACTATAAGCAACTCTATGCCAATAAAATGGACAACCTGGAAGAAATGGACAAATTCTTAGAAATGCACAACCTACCAAGACTGACTCAGGAAGAAATAGAAAATATGAATAGACCAATCACAAGCACTGAAATTGAAACTGTGATTAAAAATCTTCCATCAAACAAAAGCCCAGGACCAGATGGCTTCACAGGCGAATTCTATCAAACATTTAGAGAAGAGCTAACACCCATCCTTCTCAAACTCTTCCAAACAATATCAGAGGAAGGAACACTCCCAAACTCATTCTACGAGGCCACCATCACCTTGATACCAAAACCAGGCAAGGATGTCACAAAGAAAGAAAACTAAAGGCCAATATCACTGATGAACATAGATGCAAAAATCCTCAACAAAATACTAGCAAACAGAATCCAACAGCACATTAAAAGGATCATACACCATGATCAAGTGGGGTTTATTCCAGGAATGCAAGGATTCTTCAATATACGCAAATCAATCAATGTGATACACCATATTAACAAGTTGAAGGAGAAAAACCATATGATCATCTCAATAGATGCAGAGAAAGCTTTTGACAAAATTCAACACCCATTTATGATAAAAACTCTGCAGAAAGTAGGCATAGAGGGAACTTTCCTCAACATAATAAAGGCCATATATGACAAACCCACAGCCAACATTGTCCTCAATGGTGAAAAACTGAAACCATTTCCACTAAGATCAGGAACAAGACAAGGCTGCCCACTCTCACCACTCTTATTCAACATAGTTTTGGAAGTTTTAGCCACAGCAATCAGAGAAGAAAAGGAAATAAAAGGAATCCAAATTGGAAAAGAAGAAGTAAAGCTGTCACTGTTTGCAGATGACATGATACTATACATAGAGAATCCTAAAGATGCTACCGAAAAACTACTAGAGCTAATCAATGAATTTGGTAAAGTAGCAGGATACAAAATTAATGCACAGAAATCTCTGGCATTCCTGTACACTAATGATGAAAAATCTGAAAATGAAATCAAGAAAACACTCCCATTTACCATTGCAACAAAAAGAATAAAATATCTAGGAATAAACCTACCTAAGGAGACAAAAGACCTGTATGCAGAAAATTATAAGACACTGATGAAAGAAATTAAAGATGATATAAATAGATGGAGAGATATACCATGCTCCTGGATTGGAAGAATCAATATTGTGAAAATGACTCTACTACCCAAAGCAATCTACAGATTCAATGCAATCCCTATCAAACTACCACTGGCATTTTTCAAAGAACTAGAACAAAAAATTTCAAAATTTGTTTGGAAAAACAAAAGACCCCGAATAGCCAAAGCAATCTTGAGAACGAAAAACGGAGCTGGAGGAATCAGGCTGCCTGACTTCAGACTATACTACAAAGCTACAGTAATTAAGACAGTGTGGTACTGGCATAAAAACAGAAAGATAGATCAGTGGATCAGGATAGAAAGCCCAGAGATAAACCCACGCACATATGGCCAACTTATCTTTGATAAAGGAGGCAGGAATGTACAGTGGAGAAAGGACAGCCTCTTCAATAAGTGGTGCTGGGAAAACTGGACAGGGACATGTAAAAGTATGAGATTAGATCATTCCCTAACACCATACACAAAAATAAGCTCAAAATGGATTAAAGACCTAAATGTAAGGCCAGAAACTATCAAACTCTTAGAGGAAAACATAGGCAGAACACTCTATGACATAAATCACAGCAAGATCCTTTTGGACCCACCTCCTAGAGAAATGGAAATAAAAACAAAGATAAACAAATGGGACCTAATGAAACTTCAAAGCTTTTCCACAGCAAAGGAAACCATAAACAAGACCAAAAGACAACCCTCAGAATGGGAGAAAATATTTGCAAATGAAGCAACTGACAAAGGATTAATCTCCAAAATTTATAAACAGCTCATGCAGCTCAATAGCAAAAAACCAAACAACCCAATCCAAAAATGGGCAGAAGACTTAAATAGGCATTTCTCCAAAGAAGATATACAGACTGCCAACAAACACATGAAAGAATGCTCAACATCATTAATCATTAGAGAAATGCAAATCAAAACTACAATGAGATATCATCTCACACCAGTCAGAATGGCCATCATCAAGAAATCTAGAAACAATAAATGCTGGAGAGGGTGTGGCGAAAAGGGAACACTCTTGCACTGCTGGTGGGAATGTGAATTGGTACAGCCACTATGGAGAACAGTATGGAGGTTCCTTAAAAAACTAAAAATAGAACTACCATATGACCCAGCAATCCCACTACTAGGCATATACCCTGAGAAAACCATAATTCAAAAAGAGACATGTACCAAAATGTTCATTGCAGCTCTATTCACAATAGCCCGGAGCTGGAAACAACCTAAGTGTCCATCATCGGATGAATGGATAAAGAAGATGTGGCACATATATACAATGGAATATTACTCAGCCATAAAAAGAAACGAAACTGAGCTATTTGTAATGAGGTGGATAGACCTAGAGTCTGTCATACAGAGTGAAGTAAGTCAGAAAGAGAAAGACAAATACCGTATGCTAACACATATATATGGAATTTAAAAAAAAAAATGTCATGAAGAACCTAGGGGTAAAACCGGAATAAAGACACAGACCTACTTGAGAATGGACTTGAGGATATGGGGAAGGGGAAGGGTAAGCTGTGACAAAGGGAAAGAGAGGCATGGACATATATACACTACCAAACGTAAGGTAGATAGATAGTGGGAAGCAGCCGCAGAGCACAGGGAGATCAGCTCGGTGCTTTGTGACCGCCTGGAGGGGTGGGATGGGGAGGGTGGGAGGGAGGGAGATGCATGAGGGAGGGGATGTGGGAACAGATGTATATGTATGACTGATTCACTTTGTTATAAAGCAGAAACTAATAAAAAAAGAAAAATAAATAAATATACTAAATGTTTGTATGTATGCATATATAACTGACCCTGCATTTCCTGAGCTCTACCAGTCACATGTTCCGGTGGAGAGCACTTTCTCTCTTACGAATGCTTTATAGTCAATGGGATCATGACAGCAGTTGAACTTGACAAAACACATATGTTGGCCAATGAAAGAAGGATGAAGTAGACCAGTCTAAGAGGCATAAACAAAATCCCACATCAGAGATGAGCTTACAATTACACTTTAGAAAAGTCAGAAAAACAGCAGCAGTCAGGTTGATTTTGAAGAAAGCCTTTCTTTTTTAATACAAAGTAAACAATCTCTCAAATGGGATTTGAAAACAATTGTTTTTATATCAAACTGTAAGTCATAAGCACAGTCTGCCACAAAAGCTCACTCAAGAAATATATAATGTTTCATCTTTATGGTGCTGATTAACTAAAGCAGTAACACCCACACTTCACAAAAATAAAATTTTAAAGTGATATTTAAGTACTTTCTTATAAGCTTGTCTCTAAAATGTTTTGTATACCATTAAGAAATTTTCAAAAACTTATACTTACTGTCTTCTCTAAGAAAGTTTATTATTTAAATATCCATGGAGGATAATGAAAGATGCACATTTCAAGTCAATAAAAGAGCAAACTCACTTCAGCAAATGGCTTTGTACCACCTAAAACTGGAGCTTTCCCTTATAAATCTACTTAGTTAATGCAAATAGTAACTATACAATTTATATGGAATATTTATGTATGTCTCTCAATACAGATAGATTACAGAATGTAATATAACCTTTATGCCATAAAGAAATTATTGCTAACTGCTGAATATTATATTCTATTATGGTGCCAACCATTCCAATTTGCCCGTGACTGAGGGGTAACCAGGATAGTACCAGGCAAATTGACTCCGCTGGTCACCCAGTGACAACATGTAGGGGGTTTTATCATAAGAAAGGAAAGCAAACCAAACAACCAAGAACAGCATCAATAATAAAAATCATGTCCCAGAATCAGTACTCATCCAAGTCTTAATTGTCCTGCCAGAGAAAGCCTTTGGTTGGAGGAAAATATGCGGTTGTCTCTGGCTAAAATGCTGACCATTCCCACCAAGATAATAAAGGCTGCTAATGACATTAGGAACATTCACTTTGGTTTCCAAGGCCAATAAATTCCGCCTATTAAGAATCTCTTGAATCTCATAAGTCTGTCCTATTCTCCACACTTTCTACTGTCTTTATTTGTCTTCATTATTGCTCACCTAGATGCATGAAATTGCTTGTGCTTTACTTTTTTACCTTCCAATTTATCTACATTGCAGTTGAAATGATCCTTAAATTAATTCTAAACAAATCTGATAAAGTTATTATCCTGCTTAACATTGTCAACTTTTCCCTAATGCCCTAAGACAGCAAAGTGGGTGACAAAGAGTAATATTTTACTTATTTGCCTATTTTTAAAAATATGAATGCCTTAGTTAATCTAGATTTCTATGCATTCATCAGCATGAACTGCTGTAATCCTAGGTGTTACACAAACATATGTTACCTATTTTGTCTATGAGGACAATTGAGATTGTACATATCAATGGGCATTATTGGCATTTAGAACAGGACAATTATTCATTGGGCACTTTGAACATGTAGAAACCCTAGCTCCAGGACATTAAATTTCAACAGCATCCTTAGTTATTAAAACAAATAAATATACCCCAAAATAATTTCAAACATGCTCTGAGTAAGAGAGTAATGCCACCAATTGAAAATCACTGGTTAGAATTAAACATCTTAGAAATACTTGAAGTCTTGTCCATAAAACCACCATCCCATCATCTTCAATTGATGACTGAACTAATTTTTAAAAAATTGCTCTGTACCATTATTGTAATACATGGATTATTATGTAATACATGAGATATGGAAATTATGTACATATACATAATGCATATTATGTGTATTACATACTTAATGTCATATGTTTTTACATATATATACATGTATATGTTCCTAGAAGCAATAAAAATTAATTTTTGTGAAAGTTGATAATATATTTATATGTAAGACTTTTTTTCTGCATCATACTATTTTTCATTTGATAACTTTTCAACACATCCATTTGGATACATGTAGATATAATTCATTTTAACTACTAGATAATATTCCATTGTGTAAATATAACACAACTAATCTACTCCTCTATAGTAGAGTATATAGATTATTCCCTGGTGGTTTGCTTTATTGCCATTTCAATTAATAATATTGTTCACATCTCTGAGTACGTATGGGAAAATATCTCTGGGTTAGATATTTTTAATTAAATGTTTTTGACATAACTGCAGACTCAAATGGCAGTTGCAAGAATAATGTAGGAAGACTCCATGTACACTTTACTCAGTTTCTCCCAATGGTAACATCTTGTAAAACTTATTACAATATCAGACCCAGGGTATGGATATTGGTACAGTCAAGATAGTACTTCCATCACTGCAAAGATCCCTTGCTAGGCCACACCCACTGCAGTCTTCCCACAATCACTTAACATCTTGTAACCACTGTGAGGATCTAACGACATGTTATTTCGCTATAATTTTGTCATTTTGGAAATGCTATATAAATAGAATCATACAGTACGTAAACTTTTGGGATTGACTTCTCTTCACTCAGTATGATTATCTAGAGATTCATCCAGGTTGTGGTCTGTATCAATTGTTCATTCCTTTGTATTGATAAGTAGTATTCCCTGGTATGTAAGGAACAATTTGTTTAACCATTCACTTATCTACGTACATGTGAATTGTTTCCAGCTTATGACTATTATGAATAAAGCTGCTATCAACATTTATGTACAGGTTTTTGTGTGAACATAAGTTTTCATTTCTCTAGCATAAAAGCTCAGGAGTATAATAGCTGGGCCATATGGTGGTTGCATGTTCAGTTTTTTTAAGAAACTACAAAACTATCTTCCAGGTGGCTGTACAACTTTACAGTCCCATCAATAATATATGAATAATACATGTTCTCCACATCATTGTCATGGTTTGGTGTTGTTACTTTTTTTTTTTCATTTTAGCAATTTTGATAGGTAGGTAGTGATATCTCATTGTGGTTTTAATTTGCATTACCTTAAAAGCTAATGTTTAATACCTTTTGATATGTTTATTTACTATTTTGTATATCTCAGTATATCCTATATATCATGAAATGTCTCTTTATGTTTTTTGTCCATTTTCTAATTGGTTGTTATTTTGTTTTACTGCTAGGTTTGGGAGCTCCTTAAATAGTCTAAATACTCAGCTGTATGTTGTACATGTAGTTCGCAAATATTTTCTTCTAGTCTGTAGTTTGTCTTTCCACTTTATTAGAAGGGTCTTTTATAGATCAAAAGTTTTTAATTCTGATGAAGTCCAATTTATCAAGTTTTCTTTTTATGGATTAGGCTTTTGGTGTCAAGTTTAATAACTATTTGCCTTGTTCTAAATCCTTAGTATTTTTCTATTTTTTTCTAAAAGTGTTATAATTTTATGTTTATATTTAAGTCTCTGATTTATTTTGAGCTCATTTTTATAAGTTATGAGCTGTAGTAAAATATGTTTGTTTGCTTGTTTGTTTGTTTAACCTATGGAGTCTCAGTTGCCAAGAGTGATTTACTGAATTGCTTTTGCAGCTCTGTCAAAATACAATTTAGGGATATGTATGTGGTTCTAGTTCTGGTTCTTTATTCTGTTCCAATGATCTATGTGTCTATCTTTCTTTCAATACCACAATCTAGATTACTGTAGCTATATAATGTCTTGAAATTGGATAGACTGATTCCTTCATTGTTCTTTCTTTCCAACATAATTTTGCTTTTCTAATTCCTTTAGCATTTCTATATCAATTTTAGAAAAGCCTTAACTAGGTCTATAAAAAAAAAAACTCGTGCTGTGATTTTGAGAGGAATTACATTAAACCTATTGGGGAGAGCTGACATCTTTGTTTTGTTATTTTCCAATCTGTGGATACAATGTTATCTCTCGATTCATTTGAATCTTTGATTTCTTTCATTAGCATTTTGTAGTGTTTGGCATAGAAGTTCTGTACAAACATGCTTAGATTTATACTTCAATACTCATATTTTGAGTGATTGTAAATGATATCGTATTTTCACTGTCAGTGTTCACTGTTAATATACAGAAGAACAAATGATTTTTGTATATTTAATTTGTATCCTCCAAACATGCTGAATTCACTATCTAGGAGTTTTTGTAGATTTCTCAGGATTTTCTACATAGAATTTGTATCATTTGAAAATGGACATATTTTTATTTGTCTTTCCAAACTACATACCTTTCATCTCCCTTTTTTGTCTTATAAAACTTCCAAAGCTATGTTAAATAAGAGTAATAGGAGATTTCCTATATGAGGGAGAAAGCATTCAATCTTTCACCATTAATTATAATGTTTGCTATAGCCTTTTGTAGACTTTTTAAATCAAGTTGACAAAGTTCTTCTCTATTCCTATTTTTCTAAGTTGTTTCCTTTTAACATAAATTGGTGTTGCATTTTTATCAAATGATTGCACTGGAGGACCTTTGCATATTGAAGAAGGTTCGCATCCCTGGAATAAAGTTCATTTGGTCAGAGAATATAATTCTTTTTATATATGCTGAATTTTATTTGCTAGTATCGTGTTAAATTTTTTGCACCTATATTCATAAGGGATATTTATTTGTGTTTTTTAAACTATCTTAGTCTGGGTGTACCTGGGCCTGGATTTCTTTTCTGAGATGGGGAGAAAAAGATTTTTAAATTCAAATTCAATTTTCTCACTTGCTATAGAACTATTCAAATTACCTATTTTTCTTGTTTGAGTTGTGGTAGTTTGTGTTTGTTGAGGAATTGGTCCATTTCTTCTACTTTGTCAAGTTC
Source organism: Hyperoodon ampullatus (assembly GCF_949752795.1). Taxonomy (NCBI): domain Eukaryota; kingdom Metazoa; phylum Chordata; class Mammalia; order Artiodactyla; family Ziphiidae; genus Hyperoodon; species Hyperoodon ampullatus. Next base: position 136,213,936 of record NC_136917.1, on the reverse strand, counting down.
ATGAATGTAGAGTTATTCACAGTATTCTCTTATTGATCTTTTTATTTTTCCCCCCCCTCTGCAGCACCTGTAAGTGATAACCCCTGTTCATACCTGATATTGGACATTTGTGTCTTTTTTTTTTTCTGGGTCAGTTTTAAAATTTTATTGATCTTTCAGAGAACTAGTTTTTTTTTCCTATTTTATATATTTATATATTTATTTTTTAACAGCTTTATTGGAGTATAATTGCTTTACAATGGTGTGTTAGTTTCTGCTTTATAACAAAGTGAGTCACTTATACATATAATCTTCCCTCTTGCATCTCCCTCCCTCCCACCCTCCCTATCACACTCCTCTAGGTGGTCACAAAGCACCGAGCTGAGTTCCCTGTGCTATGCAGCTGCTTTCCACTAGCTATCTATTTTACATTTGGTAGTGTATATATGTCCATGTCACTCTCTCACTTTGTCTCAGCTTACCCTTCCCCCTCCCCATATCCTCAAGTCCACTCTCTAGTAGGTCTGCGTTTTTATTCCCATCTTGCCCCTAGGTTCTTCGTGAACATTTTTTTTCCTTCTGAGATTTCATATATATGTATTAGCAAACAGTATTTGTTTTTCTCTTTCTGACTTACTTCACTCTGTAAGACAGACTCTAGGTCCATCCACCTCACTACAAAAAACTCAATTTCATTTCCTTTTAAGGCTGAGTAATATTCCATTGTATATATGTGCCACATCTTCTTTATCCATTCATCTGTTGATGGACACTTAGGTTGCTTCCATCTCCTGGCTACTGTAAATAGAGCTGCAATGAACATTGTGGTACATGACTATTTTTGGATTAGGGTTTTCTCAGGGTATATGCCCAGTAGTGGGATTGCTGGGTTGTACAGTAGTTCTACTTTTAGCTTTTTAAGGAACCTCCAAACTGTTCTCCATAGTGGCTGTTTCAATTTACATTCCCACCAACAGTGCAAGAGGGTCAAGAGGGTTCCCTTTTCTCCACACACTTTCCAGCATTTACTGTTCGTAGATTTTTTGGTGATGGCCATTCTGACTGGTGTGACGTGATACCTCGTTGTAGTTTTGATCTGCATTTCTCTAATGATTAGTGATGTTGAGCATCTTTCACGTGTTTGTTGGCAATCTGTATATCTTCTTTGGAGAAATGTCTATGTAGGTTTTTTGCCTATTTTTGGATTGGGTTGTTTGTTTTTATGATATTGAGCTGCATGAGTTGCTTGTAAATTTTGGAGATTAATCCTTTGTCAGTTGCTTCATTTGCAAATATTTTCTCCCATTCTGAGCGTTGTCTTTTTGTCTTCTTTATGGTTTCCTTTGCTGTGCAAAAGCTTTTAAGTTTCATTAGGTCCATTTGTTTATTTTTATTTCCATTTCTCTAGGAGGTGGGTCCAAAAGGATCTTGCTGTGATTGATGTCATAGAGTGTTCTGCCTATATTTTCCTCTAAGAGTTTTATAGTGTCTGGTTTTACGTTTAGGTCTTTAATCCATTTTTAGTTTATTTTTGTGTATGGTGTTAGGGAGTGTTCTAATCTCATTCTTTTATATGGAGCTGTCCAGTTTTCCCAGCACCACTTATTGAAGAGGCTGTCTTTTCTCCATTGAATATTCTTACCTCCTTTATCAAAAATAAGGTGACCATATGTGTGTGGGGTTATCTCTGGGCTTTCTATCCTGTTCCATTGATCTATATTTCTGTTTTTATGCTAGTACCATACACTCTTGATTACTGTAGCTTTGTAGTATAGTCTGAAGTCAGGGATCCTGATTCTTTCAGCTCTGTTTTTCTTTCTCAAGATTGCTTTGGCTATTCGGGGTCTTTTGTGTTTCCATACAACTTGTGAGACTTTTTTGTTCTAGTTCTGTGAAAAATGCCACTGGTAGTTTGATAGGGATTGCATTGAAACTGTAGATTGCACTTTCACAAAGTTGATTCTTCCAATCCAAGGCCATGGTATATCTCTCCATCTATTTGTATCACCTTTCATTTCTTCCAACAGTTTTTTATAATTTTCTGCATACAGGTGTTTTGTCTCCTTATGTAGGTTGATTCCTAGATATTTTATTCTTTTTGTTGCAATGCTAAATGGGAGTGTTCTCTTAATTTCACTTTCAGATTTTTCATCATTAGTGTATAGGAATGCAAGGCATTTCCGTGCATTAATTTTGTATCCTGCTACTTTACCAAATTCATTGATTAGCTCTAGTAGTTTTCTGGTAGCATCTTTAGGATTCTCTTTGTAAAGGATCATATCATCTGCAAACAGTGACAGCTTTACTTCTTTTCCAATTTGGATTGCTCTTATTTCTTTCTTCTCTGATTGCTGTGGCTAAAACTTCCAAAACTATGTTGAATAATAGTGCTGAGAGTGGGCAACCTGTCTTGTTCCTAATCTTAGTGGAAATGGTTTCAGTTTGTCACCATTGAGGACGATGTTGGCTGTGGGTTTGTCACATATGGCCTTTATTATGTTCAAGTAAGTTCCCTCTATGCCTACTTTCTGGAGAGTTTTTATCATAAATTGGTGTTGAAATTTGTGAAAAGCTTCCTCTGCATCTATTGAGATTATCATATGATTTTTTTCCTTCACTTTGTTAATATAGTGTATCACATTGATTGATTTGCATATATTGAAGAATCCTTGCGTTCCTGGGATAAACCCCACTTGATCATGGTGTATGATCCTTTTAAGGTGCTGTTGGATTCTGTTTGCCAGTATTTGCATCTATGTTCATCAGTGATATTGGCCTGTAGTTTTCTTTCTTTGTGACATCTTTCTCTGGTTTTGGTATCAGGGTGATGGTGGCCTCGTAGAATGCATTTGGGAGGTTGCTCCCTCTGCTATATTTTGGAAGAGTTTGAGAAGGATAGGTATTAGCTCTTCTCTAAATGTTTGATAGAATTCACCTGTGAAGCCATCTGGTCCTGGGCTTTTGTATGTTGGAAGAATTTTAGTTACAGTTTCAATTTCAGTGCTTGTGATTGGTCTGTTCATATTTTCTATTTCTTCCTGGTTCAGTCTCGGAATGTTGTGCATTTCTAAGAATTTGTCCATTTCTTCCAGGTTGTCCATTTTACTGGCATATAATTGCTCATAGTAATCTCTCATGATCCTTTGTATTTCTGCAGTGTCAGTTGCTAGTTCTCCTTTTTCATTTCTAATTCTATTGATTTGAGTCTTCTCCCTTTTTATCTTGATGAGTCTGGCTAATGGTTTATCAAGTTTGTTTATCTTCTCAAAGAACCAGCTTTTAGTTTTATTGATCTTTGCTATAGATTCCTTCATTTCTGTTTCATTTATTTTTGATCTGAACTTTATGATTTCTTTCCCCCTGCTAACTTCGGGGTTTTTTGTTCTTCTTTCTCTAACTGCCTTAGGTGTAAGGTTAGGTTGTTTATTTTAGATGTTTCTTATTTCTTAAGGCAGGATTGTATTGCTATAACCTTCCCTCTTAGAAATGCTTTTGCTGCAACCCATAGGTTTTGGGTCATCGTGTTTTCATTGTCATTTGTTTCTAGGTATTTTTTGATTTCCTCTTTGATATCTTCAGTAATGTCTTGGTTATTAAGTAGTGTATTGTTTAGCCTCCATGTGTTTGTATTTTTTACAGAGTTTTTCCTCTAATTGATATCTAGTCTTATAGTGTTGTGGTCAGAAAAGATACTTGATACAATTTCAATTTTCTTAAATTTACCAAGGCTTGATTTGTGACCCAAGATATGATCTATCCTGGAGAATGTTCCATGAGCACTTGAGAAGAAAATGTATTCTGTTGTTTTTGGATAGAATGTCCTATAGCTATCAATTAAGTCCATCTTGTTTAATGTATCATGTAAAGCTTTTGTTTCCTTATTTATTTTCATTTTTGATGATCTGTCCATTTGTGAAAGTGGGGTGGTAAAGTCCCCTACTATGATTGTGTTACTGTCTATTTCCCCTTTTATGGCTGTTAGTATTTGCCTTATGCATTGAGGTGCTCCTATGTTGCATGCATAAATATTTACAATTGTTATATCTTCTTCTTGGATTGATTCCTTGATCATTAGGTAGTGTCCTTCTTTGTCTCTTGTAATAGTCTTTATTTTAAAGTTTATTTTGTCTGATATGAGAATTGCTACTCCAGCTTTCTTTTGATTTCCATTTACATGGAATATCTTTTTCCATCCCCCCACTTTCAGTCTGTATGTTTCTCTAGGTCTGAAGTGGGTCTATTGTACACAGCATATATATGGGTCTTGTTTTTGTGTCCATTCAGCAAGTCTATGTCTTTTGGTTGGAGCATTTAATCCATTTACATTTAAAGTAGTTATCGATATGTATGTTCCTATTACCATTTTCTTAATTGTTTTGGGTTTGTTATTATAGGTCTTTTCCTTCTCTTGTGTTTCCTGCCTAGAGAAGTTCCTGTAGCATTTGTTCTAAAGCTGGTTTGGTGGTGCTGAATTCTCTTAGCTTTTGCATGTCTGTAAAGGTTTTAATTTCTCCCTCAAAGCTGAATGAGATCCTTGCTGCGTAGAGTAATCTTGGTTGTAGGTTTTTCCCCTTTTTCACTTTAAATATGTCCTGCCACTCCCTTCTGACTTGGAGAGTTTCTGCTGAAAGGTCTGCTGTTAACCTTATGGGGATTCCCTTGTATGTTATTTGTTGTTTTCCGTTGCTGCTTTTAATACTTTTTCTTTGGATTTAATTTTTGATAATTTGATTAGTATGTGTCTTGGCATGTTTCTCCTTGGATTTATCCTGTATGGAACTCTCTGTGCTTCCTGGACTTGATTAACTATTTCCTTTCCCATATTTGGGAAGTTTTCAACTATAATCTCTTCAAATATTTTCTCAGTCCCTTTATTTTTCTCTTCTTCTTCTGGGACCCCTACAATTTGAATGTTGGTGTGTTTAATGTTGTCCCAGAAGTTTGAGACTGTTCTCAATTCTTTTCATTCTTTTTTCTTTATTCTGCTCTGCAGTAGTTATTTCCACTATTTTATTTTCCTGGTCACTTATCCATTTTTCTGCCTTACTTATTCTGCTATTGATCCCTTGTAGAGAATTTTTAATTTCATTTATTGAGTTGTTCATCACTCTTTGTTTGCTCTTTAGTTCTTCTAGGTCCTTTTTAAACGTTTCTTTTATTTTCTCCATTCTATGTCCAAGATTTTGGATCATCTTTACTATCATTATTCTGAATTCTTTTTCAGGTAGACTGCCTATTTCCTCTTCATTTGTTAGGTCTGGTGGGTTTTTATCTTGCTCCTTCATCTGCTGTGTGTTTCTCTGTCTTCTCATTTTGCTTAACTTACTGTGTTTGGGGGTCTCCTTTTCACAGGCTTCAGGTTCGTAGTTCTCATTGTTTTTGGTGTCTGCCCCCAGTGGCTAAGGTTGGTTCAGTGGGTTGTGTAGGCTTCCTGGTGCAGGGGACTAGTGCCTGTGTTCTGGTGGATGAGGCTGGATCTTGTCTTTCTGGTGTGCAGGTCCACATCTAGTGGTGTGTTTTGGGGTGTCTGTGGCCTTATTATGATTTTAGGAAGCCTCTCTTCTAATGAGTGGGGTTGTGTTCCTGTCTTGCTAGTTGTGTGGCATAGGGTGTCCAGCACTGGAGCTTGCTCATTGTTGAGTGGAATTGGGTGTTGGTGCTGAGATGAAGATCTCTGGGAGATTTTCGCCATTTGATATTATGTGGAGCTGGGAGGTCTCTTGTTGACCAATGTCCTGAACTTTGCTCTCCCACCTCAGAGGCACAGCCCTGACACGTGGCTGGAGCAACAAGAGCCTGTCATCCACACAGCTCAGAATACAAGGGAGAAGGAAGGAAGGAAGGAAGGAAGAAAGGAAGGAAGGAAGGATGGAAGGAAGGAAGGAAGGAAGGAAGGAAGGAAGGAAGGAAGGAAGAAAGAAAGGAGATAAAATAAAATAAATTTATTAAAATAAAAAATAATTATTAAAAAGAAAATTTTTTTAAGTAATTAAAAAAAAGAGGAGAGTAACCAAACCAAAAAACAAATCCACTAATGATAGCAAATGCTAAAAACTATACTAAAAAACAAAAACAAAAAACGGAGAGACAGAACCCTAGGACAAATGGTAAAAGCAAAGCTATACAGACAAAATCACACACAGAAGCATACACACACACACTCACAAAAAAAGAATAAGGGGAAAAATATATATATATATATCATTGTTCCCAAAGTCCACCTCCTTAATTTGGGATGATTCATTGTCTATTCAGATGTTCCACAGATGCAGAGTACATCAAGTTGATTGTGGAGATTTAATCCACTACTCCTGAGGCTGATGGGAAAAATTTCCCTTTCTCTTCTTTGTTCTTACAGCTCCTGGGGTTCAGCTTTGGATTTGGCCCCGTCTCTGCGTGTAGGTCGCCTGAGGGTGTCTGTTCTTCACTCAGACAGGACGAGGTTAAAGGACCAGCTGATTTGGGGCTTCTGGCCCACCCAGTCCGGGGAGGAGAGAGGGGCACGGAGTTCGGGGCAAGCCTACAGTGGCAGAGGCCAGCGTGATGCCTCACCAGCCCAAGGCATGCCACGTGCTCTCCCGAGGAAGTTGTCCCTGGATCACGGGACCCCAGCAGTGGCAGGCTGCACAGGCTCCCGGGAAGGGAGGTGTGGAGAGTGACCTGTGCTTGCACACAGGCTTCTTGGTGGCTGCAGCAGCAGCCTTAGTGTCTCACGCCCATCTCTGGGGTCCGCGCTGGTAGCTGCAGCTCATGCCCGTCTCTGGAGCTCCTTTAAGCAGTGTTCTTAATCCCCTCTCCTCGCACACCAGGAAACAAAGAGGCAAGAAAAAGTCTCTTGCCTCTTCGGCAGGTCCAGACTTTTCTCGGACTCCCTCCCAGCCAGCCGTGGTGCACTAACCCCTTTAGGCTGTGTTCCGCAGCCAACCCCAGTCCTCTACCTGGGATCCGACCTCTGAAGCCCGAGCCTAAGCTCCCAGCCCCCGCCTGCCCCGGTGGGTGAGCAGACAAGCCTCTCGGGCTGGTGAGTGCTGGTCGGCACCGATCCTCTGTGTGGGAATCTCTCCGCTTTGCCCTCTGCACCCCTGTGGCTGCGATCTCCTCCGTGGCTCTCAAGCTTCCCCCTCCGCCACCCGCAGTCTCCTCCCGCGAAGGGGCTTCCTAGTGTGTGGAAACATTTCCTCCTTCACAGCTCCCTCCCACTGGTGCAGGTCCCATCCCTATTCTTTTGGCTCTGTTTTTTCTTTTTTTTTTCTTTTGCCCTACCCAGGTACGTGGGGAGTTTCTTGCCTTTGGGGAGGTCTGACGTCTTCTGCCAGCGTTCAGTAGGTGTTCTGTAGGAGTTGTTCCACATGTAGATGTATTTCTGATGTATTTGTGGGGAGGGAGGTGATCTCCTCGTCTTACTCTTCCACCATGTTGAAGCTCCTCTAGAACTAGATTTTTGCTTCATTTATTTTCTCTATTTTCAGTTTCATTGATTTCTGCTCTTATCTTTATTATTTCCTCCCTCTTGACTACTTTGGTTTTATTTTCCTAGTTTCTTGAGGCAGGAACTTATAGTACTAATTTGAGACTTTTCCTCTTTTTTAATGTAAGCATTTTAGTACTATAAGTTTCCCTCTCAACACTGCTTTAACTGTGCCCCACAAATTTTGACATGTTTTATTTTCGTTTTCTTTCAGTTCAATATATTTTTTTAAATTTCCCTTGAGACTTTTGTTTTGACCAAAAGACTCTTTATAAGTGTGTTGCTTAGATTCCAAGTGTGTGGAGATAATCTTATTATCTTTCAGTTATTGATTTCTAGTTTGATCCCATGTTGTCAGAGAATGCAGTATGTACGTATGAATTCAGCTCTTAAAAATGTGTTTAGGTGTATTTTATGTCCCATGATATGGTTTACCTTTGTATATGTTCTGTGGGCAATTAAAAAAATGTATTCTGATGTTTTGGGGTGGAGTGTTCTAAAAGTGCTCATTTGATCCTTATGACTATTGGATTTTTGTTTAGTTTTGTTTTTTGAGTTCTCTGTCCTTGCTAATTTTGTATCTAGTTGTTCCATTGATTTTTGAGAGATCGGTTTTGAAGCCATCAACTATAATTATAGATTTGTCTATTTCTCCTTTCAGTTCTATCAGTTTTGCTTCATACATTTTATAGCTCTGTTTTGTGATTAATACAGATTTAGAATTGCTATGTATTTTTGGTGGATTGAGTCTTTTATCATTACACAGTGTCTTCATTCTGTCTCTGGTAATTTTCTTTGCCCTAAAGTCTATATTATCTGATATTAATATAATCTTCCCTGATTTCTTTTATTAATATTTGTATAGCATATATTTTTCCACCTATTTAATCTCAAACTTCTATATTGTTATACTTGAAACAAGTTTCTTGTAGACACATATTAAGTTATTTTTTAATCCATTCAGCTAATCCCTTTTAATTGGTATATTTAGACCATTTATATCTGATGTGATTATAATATATTAGGGCATAAGTTTTTCATTTTATCATTTAGTGACTGATGTCTTGCTTCTGTGACTCATTCATCTGTTTATCTTTATATTACTGTGGGTTATTTCAACATGTTTTAGGATATCATCTTAATTTCTTCATAGTGTTTTTGAGAGTATCTTTTTGTATAGCCTTGCTTTGTTTTAAGTATTACATAATATACACATAGCTTCTCATAGTCTACTGTTGTTATTTTGGCAGTTACAGGGAATATGAAAATCGTACCTACTTTCACCCTCCCTTACATTTGATATAATTTTCTTAAATATTTTTCTACATATATTTATTACCACTTAAGACAGTATTATAACTTTTGCTTCAAGTCTCAGACATAATTTAGAAAACTCAAGAGGAGAAGGACATGAATTTACCCATGTTTTTCATTTCTGTTGCTCTTTTTTACTGATTTTCCAAGAGTTCTTCTTTTTTCACTTCCTTTCTGTTTACAGAGCTTCTTTATCTATAGTTAGGTTCACAGAATTTACCTTTCAGCATTGGAAAAATGTGCCCCTTCCTTCTGGCTCCCACAGTTTCTCAGGAGAAATTTGCTGCCATTTGAATTGTTTTTCCCATATAGATGAAGTGTCATTTTTCTCCCACTGCTTTCAAGATTATTCATTGTACAAAAATAACAGTTAATTTATCTCTTCCCCTATTGAGGGATACTTATATTGTTTTCTAATTATCTGTTCTTTTGCCACTCCAATTAACCATTGTACATATCTCCTTGTGCATGTATGGGAGGACAAATATTTAAAAGTAAAATTGAAAACTTATACAGTTTGCACACTTTCAATTTTACTAAATACTTTCAAATAATTGTCAAAGTGGCTAAGCCATCTGCAGTATTAGGACATACCCATTTCTCTGTATCCTAGTCAACACTTGATAGTCATATATATTTTATTTTAAAATTATTTTGCCATTTAAGTATGTCTATTAAAATGTTTTCATTGTTTAAAACCTGTAGAAAGCTATATCTATATCTTAATTTTTTTTTTCTATTACAAGTACTCAGAAAGGGAAAAAGTATGCTGATTTTCTCCAAAAAAATATGTTTGGGAAGATATAGGTAGAAGTTTTAAAGACTAAAGATTTATCTACAAAACCCTTGATATATTCTTATTTTGCCACTTACAGAAGAAAACCTTACAGTGTGAATAGTATATCAAAAACGGAGTATCTACATTACTTATAATGACAACTGGCTCTAAAATTAAAACTAGAACAATTCAGAAAATAAAATATTGTTCCATTTTCATAAATTTACTTTCAGTAAAATTGTTTTTCCTCAGTTGGCCTATTAATAAAGGAATTAAAAATATTTACCTAGGGAAAATAAGTAAAAGCACGAGGCATTATCCTGAAAGTTTCAAAATAACATACGGACAAATGAATTGTTGTGTTAAGGGATCACATCTTGGATGTTCTTACTATAAAAAAAAAGAAAAAGAAAATGGTAAACATGTGAAGTGATGGATATGTTGATTGGCTTGGCTATGGTGAATATTTACCTATAACTGATCATCAGGTTGTATATCTTAAATATGTACACTTTTTCATTGTCAATTGTATTTCAATAAAGCTGGGGCGGGCTGGGGGAAAGATAAGGGATCTCAAGTAAATAATTTCCCAAAAATGCATTTAGTTTAAAAATAGATATTTTGAGGCAAGCATAATGTTCTAAGTCTTTGATGATGAATAGTAGCTAGCAGAATATAATTAACTGAATCAACTGTACCTTCCATTTATCCAGTTATCTGATTTGTTATAATTTTTACTTCATGGGATTTTTTTTTCTCAATTATTTTACTTGTTTTTCTATAAAATTATTTATTTCATTCATATAGAACCTATGCAATTTGCTTGTAACTATTTTAAATACATGTTTAATTGAAGCAGCAGACTTAATTTTCCTGTAATTAAGTACAGAAAAAAAACTCCATGTGTCTGTGTGTGTATGTCTGGATAATGTTACCTATTTTAATATTATATACATTTGCATATCAAGAATTTTGCATTTGGGGTCAAACACCATAATATTTTCATTTCTATTTTAAAAACAAATTAAATTTTAAATAGTATATTTTATAATCTCTACTAGATATTTTATTTTTATCTCAAACCTTTATTTTTTTGCTGAAACTTTGTGCATTTTCTTTGTAGTGTCAAAGGATGTGTTTTGATAATAAGGTATCAGAAATCAATGATTCCATAGCAACCTATTTGAATAATAAAGGAGAGACTAAGAAAGGTTTTATATAAAAGAGTAGACCTTGAGTACCTTGACAACTATGAATTTTTTACCAGAATAAATTATAATGGAAATATGACTTCCTACCGATTTGCTACACAACCCATTTTTTTATTTGAAATAAAAAAAGATAGTACTCATTCCTGCATATTAGTTTCCATGTTGAATTGATTTTAAATCTCATATTTAAAGTTATCCCACTAACTCTGTCTCATACAAGCACATTTTCAAAGGTCTGTTTAGATTTTATTGATGCAAACATTATTTGTTTGCCTACTTATTCCTTGCTTTCTTCTATTAATTTATCATGGATTTATTGAGTGTCCTATAGTGTACATAGCATGATAATATTTACTTTGTGAAATCAAAGAGGAGCCAAGATGTCTAAATTACACTGTTGTATAGCACATTTAGATTTAATAGGACAAAATATCTAAATTTATATAACACATTCAAAACCATGATCTTTCCTAATTTCAAATCAATGACTGTATAGAAAGGAACTGTCAGTAGGGAAAATACTTTTATTTGTGATTTAATTTACCTTCCAGAGTAAATAATTTGACACATTTTAAACGTTGATTTAATAATTAAGGGCATAACAAGAAATCTTCACTGTATCTGTAAAACCTTTATAAAACAAATGTTAGACCATGAGATGTATAGGAGTTATTTTCTTTACATAAACTCCTTTAAAAATATTGTCTTAGTCAAATGTGTGTTTGTGTGTGTGTGTTTCTCTTTGGTAGCCCAGAGTATTTTAGACATATGAAAGAATTACTCTATAATTATTTATGCATTTACAATTTTTCCCTATTCAGTTATACTGAACAGGATATATAACTATTCATGAAAGAATAACGTAGCACACGTTGGTACTTCATGATCTCATGCTTTTTTACGTTTACTGGTTACTTGTCTTTGATATACTTTCCTTTCTGTATCACACTTTCCTTTCTATTCTAGGTATTAAGTTCCTATTATTTTTTCCCGCCATTATTTTGTCTTCTAAAAAGTATTTTATTATAAATACCTATAAAAAACACTTTAAAATACTTTTGAACTTCCTCTATAAATACCTCTAATCTACAGAGTGAAAAAATATTTAAATAAATTATGCATAATATTTGCAGTGTTATTATATGTAAATAAGCTCTATTTTAGTAGAAGTTTTATTTATGATGAGTTTCTCTTAGGATGGAAATTTCTCTAAGGTATAAGTGGATACAGAGAATAGCATAACCAATGTATTTGTTTTTTAAGGTAGATTGAAACCAGAGAACATAATTGGAGTCAACGCTTTCTGGGGCATATGTGGAACCAACAATACCTAAAAGAGAAAATGTTCCTAGATATAAATTCAGTTAAGCCAGAGATGTCTCATAAGATAAAAATTTTTATGCTCTTTTAAAATGTCATTTTATTAGTAAGAAAATCACTCTGTGTGTGGCCTATATTTGTCCTTATCATCTGAATTCTTTCTAATAGCTCTTTATAATAATTTGAATAGTTATACTTACCTTTCACAAATTTTTTCTATTTGTTGTTTGTCTTTGGTGTTTTGTTTTAACAGATGAACACTATCAAATTGCTTTTTCAGAGGCTTAAAGAGTTATAATTTATGGAAGATAAAAATGTCATAGAATGATAAATTCCAACAGAATATCAGAATCATTGCAACTTTTTTTCCTCAAGGGCAGAATAGTCCATGACAGATTACACTTACATAGTTTTAATTTTAGTTATTTAGTACCATTTAAGTATGCTTTCGTATTGCAATTATATATAAAAATAGATATCATTTGTATTGACACAAATTTATTAATGTTCTATGCAATGAGTGAAAATTACTTTGTAAATTGTTGCATGATGTTCACTGCCAAAATAATAATCTTTTTTGTTGATTATCTTACACTTTCATACTTGTCTAGTTTCACCTCCACCTTGCATAAGTTCCCATAAACTAATGTTTAAAATTTGAAAATCATTATCTTAACCATTTAACAAAATAGTAATATGGTATTATAGCAATATGCTCATTTTAGTAGCAGCAGGGTCAATATGGATATCTAAAGGAGTTCTTTCCTTCAATAACTACTGTTTTTAAAAGGGGAAGTGTATAGTTAGCATGTAGTTTTAGAAACATTTATATTTTGAGAAAAAAATGATCTGCCAGGAAGAATGCAACATATATTAATTAAACATTAGTCCTTATATCTGATTTTTGTAAATTACCATGAATGGAGTAAAACTAGAAGAGTTGGGAGTAACTTATACAAATGGCCCCAGCTCTTCACTACTTTCTGTATCTAATCCATTTTCCAAGTGACTTTACAGTGCCCTGTGCACTGTGAGAGGAGCGGGCAGCATATTTTAACTCTAAATTCACTCATGTGACTTGTTTTGGCTAATGGAATGGTAGCAAATGTAGACTCTTGAGAAGCTTTTGCATAATTGAGCTTACTTTCTCTTACCTTCTGCCATAACAATGAGAACTTGCCCCAGTTACCTGTTGGAAGAGGAGATGCACATGGGACACACCCAAGCCTTCCAGATAACTCCAGCTAAGGCTATCCTAGATCAGTTAACAGCCAGCTAACATCCAGATCTCAGAAATGTCAGGTGGCATTAGATAAATAAAATACAGTTTCAGAAAAATGTGTTTCAAGGAAGCTGTAGTTTAATTCATTATGTTGCGTTCATTATGAGAATGTGAAAGACTCTCATTAGAAGAGTGATTATCAAGAAAACCAAATGGGAAAAATTCCAAGATTAAGGAGTCACGGAGTTTATTCAGTTCAAGGAAATATTGAAACATAAACACTAAGATGTTTGATTATGGATTCCATTGTACATAATATTTCACGAGAATTGTTTCAGTTTCTTGAAGAAATATCACACAAAATTATTCTTTAAAAATTAATAGAAACATTTCTTATATAAGCAAGGCATCTTAGTCAAAGACCTGAAACTTGCTCTACCCCCATCAAAAAAGACCTCTCTCTCTCGATAAAATATTATAATATAATGCTAAGATAATTCCTCAATATCACCTCAAAATAAAAATGTTTTAATATTCAACATTTTGATGGACCATGAGTATGGTTATTTATGAAATCAGAAGTGTAAATTCCGGACCATAATTCTAGGTTATATGCTAATAGTGCAAAAAAACCTTAAATATGTTATAACATAGAAAATAGAAAGAGAAAATTGATGAGTGTTATTTCATGAAAAAACTCTTCCATTAACATGTCTTATGACATCCCTTCCATGTCCTTGTCAACTCCCATAACTGCCCATTCTCAGTCTCTGAGCATCTGTGTTACTATGAAGCCTTCTTCTAGTCATCAGATGCCATCTCTGCCATCTCTAGCTAGGCTATCTCCAAATCAGTAGTTTGTGAGACAATAACAGCTGGAAAACTAATTTGATTTTACTTTTAAAAGACTATAATGAGCCACATGGAATGCTCATTTAATAGTAACAAATCTTTATATCAATGCCTTAGCTTCTACTTTCAATATATTTACAATGCTGGAAATGAAAATGTTCATTAGTAATGTCACTGTGAATACAGTTCTGTTAGGGTTTATGTTTAATGGTGTAATTATTTTTTTCTTTTTAGAATGCACCAAGAATATGTCAAGATTTTCCATCAATACCTGGTTGACTAACAAAGGGGCCCAATGTCATGCCTTGACTTAAGTACAGACAACATAAAAAAGGCAAGCTTCAACATCCTCCTCTAAGCAGCTTTCTCCAGCCTTGAACCTCTCAACACAATGGTGTTAAATGAGATAACTCAAGTACCACAGACATGTTTTATTTTTTCTCTTTCCAAAATGAAGGCTTCATAATTCTGATACGTTTGATTTCTGATTAATCTCAACATTCCTTCTCACAGCTTAACCTATAGAAAAATCTCTTTCTGTATTATTAGTTTTCTTATTACTGCTATTCATGACTTTCTGAGCACCCACAGTGCCTTTAAAACAGTGCAAGATATAAAGATATAGTGACAATTGAAGACAGAAAAGCAGAAATGAAAATGCCAAATGAGAGGGTGATTACATCTCCAAGAGGTAAATTTACCAGCATGCACGCACTTGCTTTTTATATTTCAATATTATGATCTTTGTTTCACCCCATTATCTTTGAAAGGCACTTTGCAAAATAAGGAAGAAATACTTCGAGTTAATCCATGAATAATTTCTTTTTCCTAAAATGATTTTAAAGCAGTTCCTGGAAGGAAAAGTTGTGGTCCCAGGTGGTTGTATCTTTATAACCTCTAAGCCAAAAATATCCATTCTATATAGTATTTCTGAGTGTAGAAAAGAAATTTAAATTTCTCAATTGTTCTCCTCTCATTTTCCCCTAACTCCACTTAAAATATGGGTATATTATTTTTATTTCCTTAAATAAATAATTATAGCACTCAATAATAATATTTTTGAAATATAAGATTAACAATTTTTATTCTATTTTCTAAATGTTGAATTATCTTTATAATATTCAGGTTCTTCATTATTATAATTTTATGTGGAGCCCTGGATTGTAATATATATGAGGCATAAATTATGATGTCTGTTAAGCTAAACATTTCTGGGTAACAAAATATATAAAATTATTAATGAATTTTAAATATCTAGATTAATTTGTGAAAGATTTTCTCTCACAGAAGGGATTTAGAAAAAAAAACGTTAAACTACTACTATTCATTTTTTAGCCTCTATCTTTATATAGAAGTTTAAAAAACTATTCAAGTGGTGTTTTTGGTAAAGAAACTGATATTATTTAATGTGTAGCTTTGCAGAAATAATTGTTCTTAAATACGGAAACAGTTTGGGATTGTATGTGAGTCCTTAAAAAGTTTGTTTTTGATGTTGGCTTATTTCTATTTACTTTAAACTTTACTTTGAAAATGTGACATCTTGCTCAACATTTCCTCATATATCATTCAAAAAAATGCTTAACCTGGAAACTCTTGGAGGAAAAACTTTTGGTCATGAAGCATGTTTGTATAGTACATCCTCTATCTTCCTCTGAGAAAATTACAGAAAGTGTAAGCATAATAAAAATACAGAGAATTCCTACAAAAATGATACCTATTCAATATGGATTTACTCAGGGATTACTATAAATATATCATACATTTTTATATAAAATATATAAAAATCACCTTTGCTAGTATAATATTGACTATTTGAACACAAGTGTCTCTCTTTTTCTGTAAAAAAATAAATTTTCTACTTTTATTTTTATGAATAATTATGATGACTGTTTTAATAAGAACTGCACCAGACGTCTCTTCCTTTTCAAAGATGCCACACTCCAAAACTCCTTGTGAACTTATGTAGCTTAAATATTAGTAACCTGCCCAATAAGTGTGAAAAATAAATTGACATAAATAACTAGTTAGTAGTAGAAGGGTAATTAAAATCCAGGTTCATAGTCGGTTGGTAGTAGAAAGGAAATTAGAATCCAGATTCATGGTTGGTTAGTAGTAGAAAGGAAATTAGAATCCAGGTTTTCTGATATACAGTCTTAAAACTAGTCAACTGTCCCAAGTCTGGGGGATATTCCAAATGAGAACAAAAGAAAAATTGTTTATAACTATAATTTAGTTATTCATTTCCATGTATTTGTCTGTAATAGCAGTCTAACAGGGAACTAATTTATTAATAATAGCTTCTGGCTAAAAATATTTTAGCCTATGAATATTCCAGATTTCTGAGATTATTATGCAAGAGACTGCCAAAGGGATCAGAGTCAAAGGAACCCCAGTGTTGAATTACACAAATGGTCAGAAAGTATAATATTCTCAATCAGACAATTCAAGATAATTAATTCCACAAAGCCAGATGTAATATTACCTTTTTAGTTTCATAATCAAGCAGATTCATAAGGAAAACAAAAGAGTGGGCTTATAAAACTCTTAAAGGATTAGAAGTAAAGTATACTTCAAATCTATCTGAGTTATTCCAAAAACTGCATCAATTAATTTGGTACAGAGTTTTTATTTTATTTTATTAAAAAATTCTTACCTATACATTTACAGAAAATTTTACAAAACTGGATTAATATGATCATATTATACATACTGCTGCACTTCTGACTCTTTTTCAGTCTTTTCCTCCAAAACAGACAAACAAAAAAAAGCCTTCCTTTACCTCACTGTGGTAACAACCGTCATAATTTTTCTCTAAGTTTATTTGAGACACACACACACACACACTCACACACACACACTCACACCACTAATATTTCTGTCAGTTTGTTTTACAAAATGGAGCCTTATCATATACATGTTTTCTGATTTTTTTGCTCCATCAACAATATCTGGTGAAAAAATTTCAAAGTAACTGACTTATTTGCAATTCATTATTTTTAATGGCAGTCTTTTATTCTATAGTGTGAATGTTGTGGACATTTCCTAAATCTTTTCATTTTTGCTTTTGATGTGTGTGTGTTCATGTGTTCCACTTGTTCTCCTACAAAAAATGTTACTATACATGTCCTTTGTGATTGAGTTCTAATAGTGTTTTATTTCTGAGGTATAGAATCCCAGGAGTACAATTGACGAGTCAAAAATTATTTACATCATTACATGGTTAATTGCAATAGATGATAACAATTTGGTTTTTTTTTTAAATCTCCAACAACCCACACATCTTGTAGTAATTTATGAGAATGCTGGCTTCCTCACATCTGTATCAATTACACTTCAATTTCTCCTAAACTGTCTGTAAGTTAATACCTCATTCTTCCTTTATTTGTGTTTTCCTGACTGCTATTGTATTTGAATAGCTTTTCATATGTTTGTTGGCTATTTGGATTTCCTCTTTTGTAAAATTCTTCTTTATTCTCTTTGCTTGCATTTTATTGAATTTTTTTCCTAATTTGTAAAAGATATTTGGTTATCACAGAAATTCTCAATATGTTGCAAATACTTTCCCTGCAAATCTATTATCTATTAGATCTGTTAATGCTATCATTTACTCTACAAAATTATATACATTACATATACTTCATATGTATGAAGTATAACATACTTCATATATATGTGCCGTGTGTGTGTATATGTATATACACTTTTTTCTTTTATACTGTTAGTGCTTCCAGACTTCATTTTGAATATTTCCTTTATCCTCAGATTTTAAAAGAAAATAGTAAATGTTCTTGCTTTACTTCACTACCAGTTACATTTTCACTTATAGTGGGATCTGTTTCTATATTCTCTCTCTATTCCTAGAAGCTATGGCAATATCAAATAGAATCATTACAGTAGCTTTACAGAATTACCTGGTAAGACAAAGACCCATAGTTGTGCTTTCTCTTAATTGAAAATCATTAAAAATTATTCTTACTATGAGCTTGAAAAAATATACTTGATTAAAACTTTTATGCTTTGACTTTATAGAGAAATATTTGGAGAATTGTAAATTTTATGATGTCTTCCTTTCTAAGATTATGGCCTCTCTTTCCATTTTTTAGTTATACTTTATTCTTTTAAACGTTTTCTTTATTAGAGGTACAATGATTTTTGAATTAAAATTATTTCTATATGCTTTATTAATTTTTAAGTTACTATGAATAATTCTTTTCCATTTACATTTTTGAGTGCTAATTGCTAGACTATAGAAAAGATATTTGTTTTCTGTACTTATCAAGTCAAAGTAACTCACGTAATTCATTAATTTTTGTAAAATTTCACTTTGAACCTCTTGAGTTTTAAGGGATTTAATCATCATCAGAAAAATAGATTTGTATCTTCTTTAACAATGTTTTGATAATTATTTCATTTTCTTTTCCTATTGCTTTGCTAAAACTAGAAGACAATATCAAATACCAGTGCTGAGAGAGTAGCCTTATTTCATTCCTGATTTTTAATTGCAATTATTTAGAGTTTTATTCTTAGGATATTTTAATATTTGCCGTTTTTTTTTTTTGTTGTTGTTGTTTTGCTTTGGTAAAGAGAATTCCATTGCCTTGAAGTATTTATCTACACAAACTAGCACCCACTCACTCTGTTTTTTGTGCACATATACTGTTTATTTTTCATTATTCCATGGCTATTCAAGCGATATGGCAAAGCTGCCAGTGTAAGATTTTATATTTCAAATTTTAAAATTTAGAAATTTTTTTTATTGTAGTTGATTTACAATGCTGTGTTCATTTCAGGTACTTTGTACAGCAAAGTAATTCAGATATATATACACACATATATATATATATATATTCTTTTTCAGATTCTTTTCCATTGTAGGTTATCACAAAGTATTGAATATAGTCCCCTGTGCTATACGGTAGGTCCTTGTTTTTTATCTATTTTATATATAGTAGTGTGTATATGTTAATCCCAAACTCCTAATTTATCCTTCACCCACTCACTCTTAAATTCAGTCAAATCAAATTTTCACCAGTAACATTCTACCAAAATTGCTTTTGCCGAAGTGACCAACAATATCCCTATGTTAAATCTAATGGTCACTAGCCATTCTTCTGTTCCTACTAATATTTAGGTGGGCTGATATCTTTCCTCTTTGATATACCTTCTTCACTTGTTTTTTTTTTCCTTCAGCTCTTTCTCAGTCTTTTCCCCCTTCCTTCCTCTTATTCTCCCCAACCTTTAAATGTTGGAGTGATAGAGGGCCCAGTACTCAGTTCTGTACTTACTCTCTTGGTGATCTTATCCAAGCTTATAATTCTAAATGCCATCTGTTTGCAAAGCACTCCCAAATTTATATCTCCAGCTCAGACCTTTCTCCTAAGCTCTAGAAGAATGCATCCAATTGACTACTTGAATTATTATTTCAATACTGGACATCTTAAACTCCACCTATTCTATAGCTAACAAGTGGTGGCTTTCTTCAAAGTATATGCACCTAACTGCTCTACTACTCTGCTTTTTAATACTATGTATACACAGTCATATATAGAAAATTAATCCTACAGCTATAAAACTGGTCAGAGGTTTTAATAATATTTAAATATGCATACTGACAGAATATCTTTTGTGATAACATCCTTTCCAAACTAGGTATAATATTATTTCTTCCAAAATGTAGATTAAAGATCCTGGAAGAAAATACACTCATTTTCTGGTATGAAATAAAAATACACAAACAAAAATAGTTAGTTATGTATCACTATAGAGTTATCATAACAAAATAATTTTAGAATCAGCATTTTAGTATGTCATGGAAATCCAAGAAACCAGCGTGTGCGTGAATATATGTGTGTATGTGTGTGTGTTCCATAAAAAGGAGCCATGAAAGTTTTGCATATTTCACCTCATTTAATCCTTACAACAATCCTATATGGTACATAATATGAGCCCTATTTTATAAATGAGAAAACCAAGATACATAAAAATTAAGTAATTTGGCCTAGTTTTCACTCAGGCAGGCTGATTCTAAGGTCTATTCTCTCAACCATTATATTGGGGTTTTTTCACATAATATCTAACAAAAAAAAATACTTAAGCATTATGTAAATGACTTTTCTTCTACATCTATTATTAATGTAGATTATGATGATGACATTGATGATTTAGGAAGAATTTGCCAAAGAACTTGAGAGTAAGTCCGAAGAAAATTATGTTTTGGCCATTTATTCAGCCAATACTCATTGCTGTGCTCTAGTCACACTGTTTTATAGCAAACTGGATTAACTGTGCAAATAATGAAAATAATTCATAGTCTTCATGCTATCTTATAGTAGTTATATTTTTACATACTTACCACAATAATGTTTATAAGCTATGATCAAGAAATCTATGTAAATTTATTTTTAAATATAATATTCTCAAGAAAGGAGCCATATACAATAATACTTATTTAAATAATTGTGAACAGAGAAAAGATTTACTGAGATGATTTATCTATTGCCTCATATGGTATCTACTAATTTATTCATACATTTTGTAAAATCAAATTGAATACCCTAGTTTTATGAGTAATAAAACCTATGCTACTTGTAGAATGTATTTACTTATTTCATTCTCAAATGCAATGTTGGATAAATGCTAAATATATGCCAACTTTTAGATGGATGCACAGGAGTTCTCCCTTTTTAAATTTCTGGTGACTCAAGGCCAGGTAGAAGAAAATCTTACACTTAAGTGGAACCACCAATTTGAATAAAATAACAGTTAGTATAAAATGCATCAGGAATTGTTCAGTGGTTGTGTCTGTGAGAGGGAAGCTGCTTGGTTCTGAGAGGCGTCATTTGCAAGGGGTGGGTGCACTTGCTGTGGTCAGCATTGCACATGTGTTATTTTGTCCTTCTTCTTCTGGGACAGGGTGCTGCTGAACCCCATCTGGGTCTAAAATAGCATGGTATTAGCTGCTTCTTGGTTTGCCCCTCTTCTTTTGATGATTTGAAAAGTTACTTATATACCCAAATACAGAATATATATTTAACTCATTAGAACTCCCTTGTGATGTTATTGAACTTATAAAATACATTTATATAATTCTATAATAAATATTATTTTCAACTATTTTATGTACTGGTAATCCACATAAACATTTATTTGATAAGAAATGAGTTATTTTGATGAAGTAACTTTCTAAACAAAAGAAATGTTTACCATGTTTTGAAAAGAAAATACTGTCCACATTTGAAGAATAAAAAAGTAATGAAAATTAAAACAAAAACAGAAATGCCTCATCGACACTGTAAAAAAATATGAAAAAATCAATTACTTTAATCATTACAGTGTGTCTCATTTTCCTAAAACTACTTGGTTTTAAGGATTTCTAGTGCTTTTACTGAGCTGTAAAATTAGTACCCAAAATTTAATCATAATTTATAGGTCTGAAAATATCTCTTAGTTGTTAATAAGAAAATACCTGTATTTTGTCACCATTTAAAATTTGCATGCCAAGACACCAAAGCATTTTCATTCATCATGCTTATTATTTTCATTAAAATTATAATATTGGGTAGAATATAATTTGACTAAAAGGCACTTTATTTCTCTTACGAATTGTTCATTTATTTTCACACATTGAAAACTAGCTGGCAGCACTTTTTAATGGTAATTTTTTCTAACACTTTCATGAAAACTATACATTTAGTTTGATATTCACTAATGATTTTTAATGCATACATCATGGTTTGCCTCTAAATGACGGTATTAAGGACTTCATGCACATCTGAATGTAATACAATTTTGATTAAACACACTAAATTGTTTTTATCAGATGAAAATGTTTTTTATCACATGAAATAACTTGCAGTAGACAGGCTTTGTGTTCACTGGGAGACTTTCTTTGGTTGTTTTGTGTTCTCGTGCACAGCCTGGGACTGAATTAATGTGCTGTGTACAATCGTGCTGACCATTGAAAGACAAATGCTGAGTGCACTGAGAGGCTCCAACCTCTTCAGGACTAAAAGAATTTTCTGACTGCTACATTTCAAAAACAGATAGCTGAAAGAGAGCAATATCATTTAAAACTGCTTCTGAGAGCAGTGGAGGTCTATTTTCCCGCTTCCATCTCTTCTTTTCAAGAGCAGGAGATGGAGTCTATTTCTCGGAAGTTTGAAAACAAACAAAAAAGAACAAATCGAACTTTGCCTTAGGAAGCCTAAATTACTTACATGTAACCTCAGAGTCGTTCAGAGTTTCACAAGAAAGCCTAGACAGTGCCCACGGAACACTGACATGGTGGTGTATGAAGACAGGGGCTCTTCGGGGTGTATTCACCCCTGCATCTGTTGATATTATGTGGCCTTGAAGTCTCTAGAGTCTCCATGTACCTTTATTTCTTTTTGGTGTGTTTGGATCTCTGCCTGTTTACTACAGCGTTCATGCTGCATGAAAAGAAGCCGGCTGGGATGTTTTATCTCTTGTCTGAGCTTGCTTCAATTAAATTAATGGACCCATTCAGCTCATTCTTTCCTCTTTCAGATGTACCCCTGATGAATACATTAAAAAGATCTTAAGTCTCAAGATGGTACATCATGGTATTAGCCAGGGCGCTCATTTCCCTCTGCCTTCTTTTTCTGTAAATCAAATAATTAATGAGATCTCCATCTCAATAAAGCACTTCATCAATATTTTGTGGCAAAGGAAAAAAAATCCCTCTTTGCTTGTAGTAGAGCTTTTATCTCCATCTGTATAGGATTTTGTGGGCAAATGTAGTAATATTGAAATGACAAAATATTGACTGATTTCTTGCAGTTTGTTCTTCATGAGAAGGATTAGTTAAAGGCTTTATACACTGTTCAGCAGAGATCCAAGTGACAAGCTTGTCAATATGCTGTGGATGTTTTGTATTCAATATATAAATTGTAAACATCAAGTGGGACAATTAATTTTGCCAGAGTTTGATGTCACTAGAGGGGGCGCATAGGTTAATACGGAAAGCACACGTTATTTCACCATTTTTTTAAACAGTGAGGAATTACCTATATTTAGCTACATTTTATTTTATTTATTTATTTTTCTTACATTTTAGGATATTCTGTCTTTTAACAACAAAGTTGACTGCTTTCTACCTTAGAGTTTCAATGAAAAAATGACACTAAACATGTAAGTGACTGTAGTAACTCCACTGTAACTTGCTGCATGAGAAGGTCCCTTTTTATAGACTGCAGAAACTATATATAAAAGTAGAGAAGGAAAAAGTTCTATTTGCTTTGTGCAATACACTCCAGCTGAGCTGGCAGCCATTTCTCATTTCTGTGAAGAGGGCTACACCATAAAATTTGGGAACTTTCTCTTTCTCATTCATTTATAGGGATGGAATCTCAATCAAAGACAGTTGTCTTTCTTTCTTTTTCTTTCTTTTCTTTCTTTCTTTCTTTCTTCCTTTCCTTCATTTATTTATTTATTTACTTACTTACTTGCTTACTTATTTATTTATTTATGGCTGTGCCGCACAGATTGTGGGAGGCTTGTGGGATCTTAGTTCCGTGACCAGGGATTAAACCCAGGACCACAGCAGTGAAACCACCTAGTCCTAACCACTGGACATCCAGGGAATGCCCCAGGTTTGCTTTTCTGAAGTGTTTAGATTCTCTTTGGAATGAATATCAATAAATCCTATTTGATGTTTCCTTGAACATCTAATGTCAATTAATATGGGTCATGGTCTGAATGGGAATTGAATCTGGAGAGAAGGCTAGAGAGAAAAGGTGAGATAGGGATGATACAGAGAGAAACAGAGAGAGATAATTAAATCTGATTTGTACTTCCAGATATGCTTAACTCAGTGCATCCAAATCAGTATCACCCCAAACACAATTTGGTAAACTACTAGACAGAAGGAATGATGTAGCTCTTATCTCTGTAGATTATGGATTCAAACAATCAATTTTAAAGCAATAAGAAGGCTAAAAAATAAATATAAGCACATGAACAGGATGTGGGAGCAATGAGAGAAAACTAAGAGTTTTGTTGCTTTTACTAAAATAAATGGATACAGTTAGAGTAGGACTGAGAAAGACTCAAGAAGAAAGAGAAATTTGGTGGAGAAAAAGCATGTTCATCTGGAGATCTACGAAGGATAAGAGTTGTCTTCAACAAAACTAAGAGGTTGAAAAATAAATAATTCTAGCCATTGTGGTCAAGGACAATTTCTTTTCATAACCGTTAATGATTGAGTCATGAATCGAGTATTGATTTATAGCATATATTTAAACTTTATCTCAAAGGCTTCAAAAGCGAGATGATACTTATATGTCCACTGCCAGGTAGGTGAGGCAAGATTAATATTTTAATTATTCCAGATTGCATATAGTGTCCAGCAAATGAAGTGGACACCCAAATACAAGTCTTGCCATTTACTGGACTTTCTTCAGTTAACTTAATATTTATGGAGACTTACCGATAAGTCCACACTCAAATCCAAATGATATGACAAAAAGAGTGCAGAGGAAAGGGAAAATAGAAAACTTACAATGGATATTAAAGTTAAATTTACATGCCAGAAACTTAAGAATATTTTGGATAGATTTAGTGAATATTGAGTAACAAATTGATAAAAGGCATAGAATCCAATTTATAATTCACTCTCCAAAAAAACTGTCAATTTCAGATAAAACTAAAATAAAGTGATTTATAAATACTCAAGGAAAAGAATATGGGGAAACAGAAATACTTAAGGAAAGTACAAATGGTGTTTAAAATTGACAGTTACCTTAGAATTAAGGTCAAAATATTAAACATAAAAATGGATAAAAGATAAGATACAAGAGGATGCTATAGCAGTCATTAAATTTTATGTATAAATTAACAAAATACCTAAATATCTAAGGTGTTAGAAATTAAAAGAAACTAAAAAACATCATAAATGTAGAAGTCTTAGGACATTTCACTGAGTCTTAACTGATTTCATAATTAAATATAGATGTAGATCATCTGGAAATACAATTAAAATTTGATTTAACAAGTATATAAAATATATTTTGCATCCCCAAACTAACAGCCTCATGGAAAAGTATGTGAAAGACCAATCCTGTATTAACCTAAAAGAAATACATCGATAAATGTTGAAGAGCAAATATAAGTTTACATTGTTGTACCACTATATAATAGAACTTGAATTCCAAAACATTAAAAAATTAAAAACATTTAAAAATTACTTGAAAATCCATGTAAATTTTTAAAACGTTGTCTTCTAAATCAAAGCAAAGCAAAACAAAAAATAATAACTACAGCAAGGCCTTGGGATCAAAAATTTTTAAATATGTGTTTAGAGATTACTGCATTTCACCAAACTAGCTTATGTCTGTGGATCCTATAGTTTTAACTATTTAAGGCTTTTATATAAATATTTTATTAAATATTGAGTAGACAAAAATTGCTCATAACCTATGTGTGAAGTGTAAGGCTAACAATACAGTAATATGCATCAATTTAAGGGAGAAAATTAACTTTACATGTGAATTCTCTTGGGTAACATTCCCTGAACCTTCATTTAGTTTCTTCTCCTTTCCTCTCCATTAACCACTATATTAAGTCTTTTGTTTAACATTCCCTAACTTCTGAATATTTTTAACTGCATAGATTGGTATTCCAAATGATATATTTTGCTGTGCATGTACTGAACATTGTATAAATGGACTCATACAAAATCCCTGACTTGCCCTTTTCACTTTTCATCATGCTCTGGTTGTGTTTAGCTGACATGAATTCATTTTTGCTGCTGCACAATAATCTATATCAGAGCTGATCTACCTATTTTTCTGTTGGTGGTTATTTGCATAGTGCCCAGATACTTGCATTTGCAACAGTGCCACTATAGACATACTTGTACAAAGTGCTTCATGACATTAGGGTCGCCCTTTCCAAAGAAAATGATTATATTTAAATACCATTAAGCAAGATTCCTTATTTCATGTTTCCATAACTGATACACCCCGATAAGTTTCAAATATTCTTTCAGTTTTATGCATTAAAGTAACACTTTTTCTATTTATAAAAACAAAAATATGCTGAAAATAGAAAATTGAAATCTATAGGAAAGTACAAAAATAAAAGCAAAAATACTAACCCACATATGTAAATATATAACATTTGCATATAAGTGTGCACATAAATAAAATTAATATATATTAATTACTGGAAATATAAGGACTGAGTCAAACTTCTTAATGGTAAACTCTTCTGGCTTATCTGTATCTGACACTTGCATCCAAAGGTGTTTTACAGTAGGAAAACTTCATTGTTTAAAAGTTGACTTTAAAGCTTTGGCAAAGTTTGAAGGCAAACTGCATTGGCCCCAATATTAGTAAAGCCATTTGTGCCTTAAGTAAAATTTGTCCTCATACTTGATCGAATTTACAAAGCAAATATGTTGATCTTTTGCTACCTAGGTCAGCTCAAAGTCAGTGTAATCTTTTATGCTGTAGGAGGTTAAATGACTCATTTTTAAAGCAAAAGAGAAATATTGTCTCTATTAGGATGTCAAAAGGCAGCTTATCTGATGTATTAATAAACAAAGCCAAATGGTCTTCTACATATTTACCCATCCCAGACTCAATCACTCAGCTGAATTTATTATAACGGCTAGGGCTTACTTAAGAAGACATTTAATTATGAAGCATGTAATTATCACAATGTTTGCTTATATGGGATAATGAAATATATCTTGCATAAATATTGGTATACATATGGACAACGGTAGCAGAAAAGGATGAATTTAGGCTAGCAAAATATTCTGTAATTACATAAAAAGGTTTGGAATATTTTAATGAACAAAAATTCAGAAGAACTAATTTTTTAGAAATAAATCACTGATAAAATATGGGCAATGAAGAATGGCCACTATGGAAGGCACCAGAGTCCTTGGAATTGCTCAACTGTGTACTGTAATCTGAACCTTATTTTAAAATGTTGTTGTGAGATGTCACGGACTGACTTTTCCTGGCTCCTCCCCTCAAAAAACATCTGTGTCCTGAAATAATTCCACAATCATAAATAGACTCAAAACTCTGAAAGCTGTGAAGAAAAAGGTAGCCTCACAGCCCTGAGTTCCCTGGGTTTTCTTTTCATCTTCCACAGATCTCCAGCTGGGCACCTGAGAGGTCCACAACCTGGAAGCACCAACATGTGTAGATCAAAAAACAGGCAAACAAACAAAAAACCCTGTTCTGTTTGGTGAAAAGGCCAGGAAAGAGAGAGCACATCAAAGACCTAGCTGGATGAATGGATAAAGAAGATGTGGCACATATATACAATGGAATATTACTCAGCCATAAAAAGAAACGAAACTGAGCTATTTGTAATGAGGTGGATAGACCTAGAGTCTGTCATACAGAGTGAAGTAAGTCAGAAAGAGAAAGACAAATACCGTATGCTAACACATATATATGGAATTAAAAAAAAAATGTCATGAAGAACCTAGGGGTAAAACGGGAATAAAGACACAGACCTACTTGAGAATGGACTTGAGGATATGGGGAGGGGGAAGGGTAAGCTGTGACAAAGCGAAAGAGAGGCATGGACATATATACACTACCAAACGTAAGGTAGATAGATAGTGGGAAGCAGCCGCAGAGCACAGGGAGATCAGCTCGGTGCTTTGTGACCGCCTGGAGGGGTGGGATGGGGAGGGTGGGAGGGAGGGAGATGCATGAGGGAGGGGATGTGGGAACAGATGTATATGTATGACTGATTCACTTTGTTATAAAGCAGAAACTAATAAAAAAAATTAAATTAAATTAAATTAAATTAAAAAAAAAAAAAGACCTAGCTGGGATAAACATCCCACCGTCCCCACCCAGGGCGCAGAGGGTCCAACTGACCACAGCAGCTGAGCTAGGGCAGAGACTCATCCCTTGCCCCCAAACCTGGGGCAGTGACAGACCTGGTCCAGAGCAGCAGCAGAAACAGACAAGGGGCCCACATCATGTCACATATCCAGGACACTGCAGCCCAATCCACCCCAGCAGCAGAGTCTACAGATACATCCCTGCCCCACATCTGAAGCATTAGCAGGCCTGATATGTAGGAACTCACATAGGCAGCCCTCTATCTTTGACTTTAATGGCATTATATGTCTTGAGGTTTTGACTTTTTAAAATAAAGTTAGGTATAGTTAGGCAACATTTAATTCTGACAAACATAAAGTCCATAGTCTTTTTAGACAGAAGAGGAAAATATTTACATAGAAAAATCGTTTAAAGTGCAAAACAGTGAAGTTAGGTCTCAAAATCATAATCTTTATTTCCAATACCATTTAGAATCAAGACAATGTTATCTGAGGAAAAGGTGATACGTGAGAGCATAAGGGAGAAGCTTGGATCTCCCATTCTTAAAGCACAAACAACTACTCTAAATTAGGAAAGGCAAAGTAGTAAAGGGAAAGATCCATTTGATGCATGGACATGAATTTCACTCAGCCCCATGGAAATAAATTAGCAGAAAGGACATATACACGTGTGTTTTCAACCAGCAGTGCAGCCATTAATTTGAACAAATAGAAATAACCTGCTTCCACTAGGTTATTTCTCTTATTTGCAACTAAGAACTCAACTTGATACAGAGGGCATAAAGAACTGTAGTGCATTAGTATCAGGATAGAAGAAAAATAATTTTCTTGAAAGAGAAAAGGCAAAGTCACTATGAATGTCTGTGTAGTTTGTGCACAAAGGGCCTTGATGAAAGGACACGGGGGGTGAAATTTAGTACATAATCCACACGTACCTTGTGCCTGGATACAGGTCTGCACTTACCATTGCAATGTCACTGTTCACCAAACCATGAACTTCCTAGGCTGCATCTACCAAGGGAAACGCTTTTCTTCTTTTCATTGTATAAGCTAGTGATGGACCTGGGGGAAAAAGCACAGAATGAACACACAGAAAATGACCCCCACACAAAAAAATAAAAAAGAAAATATCCATCTCCAAAGGGGTGTTTCAGCCATGGCATTTAGAAAAATGAGAATCATGCAGATAAATATTGGTGGTGCCCAGCCACATCTTGTCTAAAACTCTGGAGAAAGCTTTGGATATTGCCTTGGAATCTTTTCAGTCTTAACTCCTCTTATGGATGTTCTAAGACTAAAGCCATTAACCATTACATTCATTAAAAGTCCTTTATTCTGACAAAACATTTCACAAGCACCATTTTGATTTTGTTCTATCTGTGCCTGAGCGGAACATCCAAACCATTCTTCTGGCCCAGTTTCCTGTGGGAAAAGATTTCTTGGCTATTTGAACAAAATTATAGGCATGTTCTTTGGTTGTGCTAAAGAGCAGAGCTTCAAAATGTAAAGATTCAAGAAAGACTAAATTATAATAATTACTATGAGAAAGATTACAGAGCTGCTTATTGATAAAAATAACATCAGAAAAGTAGGAATGATGGACAATAATTTTTTTAAAAGGGGGAAGAAGGGTATATGATGGAATTCTGACTTAGAAAAATCTGGGAAAATGAGAAGATTTTAATCAGATGCTCTGATGAATTTAGGAATATGGATAAGTGGAAAAGAGCCTTAATGGTATTATGTTATTTTTTGGATCCCCTTGGAAGACTTGGATATAGAATTGTAAAACTTATATTTGGAGATTGGTTCAAGGTGGCAGAGTAGAAGAACATGTGCTCACTCCCTCTAGCAAGAGCACTGGAATCACAACCAACTGCTGAACAATCATCGACAGGAAGACACTGGAACTCACCAAAAAATATACCCTACATCCAAAGACAAAGGAGAAGCTGCAATGAGATGGTAGGAGGGGTAAAATCACAATAAAATCAAATCCCATAACTGCTTGTGGGTGACTCACAAACTGGAGAATGACTATACCCCAGAAGTCCATCCATTGGAGTGAAGGTTCTGAGCCCCATGTGAGTCTTCCCAACCTGGGGGTCCAGCAACAGGAGGAGGAATTCCCAGAGAAACAGACTTTGAAGGCTATCGGGAGTTGAGTGCAGGACTTTGACAGAACTGGGGAAAACAGAGACTCCAATCTTGGAGGGCACACACAAAGTAGTGTGCATATCAGGACCTAGGGGGAAGGAGCAGTGACACCATAGGAGACTGAACCAAACCTATCTGCTAGTGTTGGAGGGTCTCCTACAGAGGCGGTGGGTGGCTATGGCTCACTGCAGGGACAAGGACACTGGCAGCAGAAGTTCTGGGAAGTACTCCTTGGCATGAGCCCTCCTAGAGTCGGCCATTAGCCCCACCAAAGAGCCTGCAGGCTACCGTGCTGGGTCCCCTCAGACCAAACAACCAACAGGGAGGGAACTCAGCCCCACCCATCAGCTGACAAGAGGATTAAAGTTTTACTGAGCTCTGCCCACCAGAGCAACACCCAGCTCTACCCCCTGCCAGGACCTCCCATCAGGAAGCTTGCATAAGCCTCTTAGATAGCCTCATCCACCAGAGGGCAGAGAGCAGAAGCAAGAAGAACTACAATCCTGCAGCCTGTGGAACAAAAAACACATTCACAGAAAGATACACAAAATGAAAAGGCAGAGGGCTATGTACCAGATGAAGGAAAAAGATAACCCCCAGAAAAACAACTAAATGAAGAGGACATAGGCAACCTTTCAGAAAAAGAATTCAGAATAATGATAGTGAAGTTGATCCAGGCCCTCGGAAAAAGAATGGAGGCAAAGATTGAGAAGATGCAAGAAATGTTTAACAAATACCTAGAAAAATTAAGGAACAAACAACTAGAAGAGTTAAAGAACAAACAAAGAGATGAATAATATAATAACGGAAATAAAAATACACTAGAAGGAATCAATAGCAGAATAACTGAGGCAGAAGAACAGATAAGTGATCTGGAAGACAGAATGGTGGAATTAACTGCTGTGGAACACAAAATCTGGAACACAACAAAGAAAAAAGAATGAAAACAAATGAAGACAGTGTAAGAGACCTCTGGGACAATGTTAAACACACCAACATTCGCATTATAGGGGTCCCATAAGGAGAAGACAGAGAGTAAGAAACCAAGAAAATGTTTGAAGAGATAATAGTCAAAAACTTCACAAACATGGGAAAGGAAAATGCCACCCAAGTCCAGGAAGCGCAGAGAGTCCCAGGCAGGATAAACCCAAGGAGAAACACGCCAAGACACACAGTAATCAAACTGACAAAAATTAAAGACAAAGAAAAATTATTCAAAGTAACAAGGGAAAAAACAACAAATAACATATGAGGGAACTCCCATAAGTTTAACAGCTGATTTCTCAGCAGAAACTCTACAAGCCAGAAGGGAGTGGCAGGATATATTTAAAGTGATGAAAGGGAAGAACGTACAACTAAGATTACTCTGCCCAGCAAGGATCTCATTCAGATTTGATGAAGAAATCAAAAGCTTTTCAGACAAGCAAAAGCTAAGAGAATTCAGCACCACCAAACCAGCTCTATAACAAATGTTAAAGAAACGTATCTAGTGGGAAACACAAGAGAAGAAAAGGACCTACAAAAACAAAAACAAAACAATTAAGAAAAGGGTAATAGGAACATAAATATAGATAATTACCTTAAATGTGAATGGATTAAATACTCCAACCAAAAGACACAGGCTCACTGAATGGATATAAGAACAAGACCCATATATATGCTGTCTACAAGAGGCCCACTTCAGACCTAGGGACACATACAGACTGAAAGTGGGGGGATGGTAAAAGATATTCCATGCAAATGGAAATCAAAAGAAAGCTGAACCCGGTCTAGGAAGATTCCACATGCCATGGAGCAACTAAACCCGTGTGCCACAACTACAGAGCCAGCACTCTAGAGCCTGCAAGCCACAACTACTGAGCCCACGTGCCAAAACTACTGAAGCACACACACCTAGAGCCCATGCTCTGCAACAAGAGAAGACACCGCAATGAGAAGACCGCGCACCACAACAAACAGTAACCCCCACTCTCCGCAACTAGAAAAAAGCCTGTGTGCAGCAATGAAGACCCAATGCAGCCAAAAACAAATAAATTAAAAAAATTATTAAGAAAAAAAAGAGAAAGAATGCTGCAGTATCAATACTCATATCAGATAAAATAGACTTTAAAATAAAGAATGTTACAAGAGACAAGGAAGGACACTACATAATGATCAAGGGATCAATCCAAGAAGAAGATATAACAATTATGAATATGTATGCACCCAACATAGGACACCTCAATACATAAGGCCAATGCTAAGAGCCATAAAAGAGGAAATCAATAGTAACACAATAATAATAGGGGACTTTAACACCTCACTTACAGCAATGGACAGATCATCCAGAGAGAAAATTAATAAGGAAACACAAGCTTTAAATGACACAATAGACCAGAGAGATTTAATTGATATTTATAGGACATTCCATCCAAAAACAGCACGTTACACTTTCTTCTCAAGTGCGCACGGAACATTCTCCAGGATAGATCACATCTTGGGTCACAAATCAAGCCTTCGGAAATTTAAGAAAACTGAACTCATATCAAGCATTTTTTCTGACCACAACGCTATGATCTTAGAAATCAATTACAGTGGAAAAAAAAAACGTAAAAAACACAAATGCATGGAGGCTAAACAATACATTACTAAATAACCAAGAGATCATTGAAGAAATCAAGGAGGAAATAAAAAAATACCTGGAGACAAATGACAACGGAAACATGATGATGCAAAACCTACGGGATGCAGCAAAAGCAGTTCTAAGAGGGAAGTTTATAGCAATACAAGCCTACCTCAAGAAACAAGAAAAATCTCAAATAAAAAATCTACTCTTACACCTAAAGGAACTAGAGAAAGAAGAAAAAACAAAACCCAAAGTTAGTAGAAGGAAAGAAATCATAAAGATCAGAGCAGAAATAAATGAAATAGAAACAAAAAAACAATAGGAAAGATCAATAAAATTAAAAGTTGGTTCTTAGAGAAGATAAGCAAAATTGATAAACCTTTAGCCAGACTCATCAAGAAAAAGAGGGAGAAGATGCAAATCAATAAAATTAAAAATGAAAATGGAGAAGATATAACGACACCGCAGAAATACAAAGCATCCTAAGAGACTACTACAAGCAACTCTATGCCAATAAAAGGGACAGCCTGGAAGAAATGGAAAAATTCTTAGAAAGGTATAACCTTCCAAGACTGAACCAGGAAGAAATAGAAAATATGAACAGACTGATCACAGGTATTGAAATTGAAACTGTAATTTAAAGTATTCCAACAAACAAAAGTCCGGGACCAGATGGCTTCACAGGTGAATTCTATCAAACATTTAGAGAAGAGCTAACACCTATCCTTCTCAAACTGTTCCAAAAAATTGCAGAGGAAAGAAAACTCCCAAACTCATTCTACAAGGCCACCATCACCCTGATACCAAAACCAGACAGAGATACTACGAAAAAAAAAAATTACAGACCAATATCACTGATGAATATAGATGCAAAAATCCTCAACATAATACGAGCAAACAGAATCCAACATCACATTAAAAGGATCATACACCATGATCAAGTGGGGTTTATCCCAGGGATGCAAGGATTCTTCAGTATATGCAAATCAATCAATGTGATATACCATATTAACAAACTGAAAAATAACAACCATATGATCATCTCAATAGATGCAGAAAAAGCTTTTGACAAAATTTAACACCCATTTATGATAAAAACTCTCCAGAAAGTGGGCATAGAGGGAACCTACCTCAACATCATAAAGGCCATATATGACAAACCCACAGCAAACATCATTCTCAATGGAGAAAAACTGAAAGCATTTCCTCTAAGATCAGAAACAAGACAAGGATGTCCACTTGCACCACTATAATTCAACACAGTTTTGGAAGTCCCAGGCATGGCAATCAGAGAAGAAAAAGAAATAAAAGGAATACAAACTGGAAAAGAAGTAAACCTGTCACTGTTTGCAGATGACATGATACTATACATAGAAAATCTTAAATATACCACCAGAAAACTACTAGAGCAAATCAATGAATTTGGTAAAGTTGCAGGATACAAAATTAATGCACAGAAATCTCTTGCATTCCTCTACACTAAAAACGAAAGATCAGAAAGAGAAAATAAGGAAACAGTCCCATTCACCATTGCAAAAAAAGAATAAAATACCTAGAAATAAACCTACCTAAAGAGGTAAAAGACCTGTACTCAGAAAACTATAAGACAAGACACTCAGTGATGAAAGAAATCAGATGACACAAACAGATGAAGAGATATAGCATGTTTCTGGATTGGAAGAATCAATATTTTGAAAATGACTATACTACCCAAAACAGTCTGCAGATTCAATGCAATCCTTATCAAATTACCAGTGGCATTTTTTACAGAACTAGAACAAAAAAATCTTAAAATTTGTATGGAGACACAAAAGACCCCAAATACGCAAAGCAGTCTTCAGGGAAAAAAACGGAGCTGGAGGAATCAGGCTCCCTAACTTCAGACTATACTACAAAGCTACAGTAATCAAGACAGTATGGTACTGGCACAAAAACAGAAATATATATCAATGGAACAGCATCGAAAGCCCAGAGATAAACCCACGTACATATGGTCACCTTATTTTTGATAAAGGAGGCAAGAATATACAATGGAGAAAAGACAGCCTCTTTAATAAGTGGTGCTGGGAAAACTGGACAGCTAAATGTAAAAGAATGAAATTAGAACACTCCCTAACACCATACACAGAAATAAACTCAAAATGAATTAAAGACATAAATGTAAGACCGGACATTATAAAACTCTTAGAGGAAAACATAGGAAGAACACTCTTTGACATAAATCACAAGATCTTTTTTGACCCACCTCCTAGATTTGTGGAAATAAAACAAAATAAACAAATGGGACCTAATGAAACTTAAAAGCTTTTGACAAGACAAAAAGGCAACCCTCAGAATGGGAGAAAATATTTGCAAATGAATCAATGGACAAAGGATTAGTCTCCAAAATATATAAACAGCTCATGCTACTCAATATTAAAAAAACAAACAACCCAATCCAAAAAAGTGCAGAAGATCTAAATAGACTTTTCTCCAAAGAAGACATACAGATGGCCAAGAGGCACATGAAAAGAGCTCAACGTTACTAATCATTAGAAAAATGCAAATCAAAACTACAATGTGTTATCACCTCATAGCACCTAGAATGGGCATCATCTGAAAATCTACAAACAGCAAATGCTGGAGTGGGTGTGGAGAAAAGGGAACCCTCTTGCACTCTTGGTGGGAATGTAAATTGTTACAGCCACTATGGAGAACAGTATGGAGGTTCCTTAAAAAACTAAAAATAGAATTACCATATGACCCAGCAATCCCACTACTGGGCATATACCCTGAGAAAAACATAATTCAAAAAGACACATGCACCCCAATGTTCACTGCAGCACTATTTACAATAGCCAGGCCATGGAAACAAACTAAGTGTCCATCGACAGACAAATCGATAAAGAAGATGTGGCACATATATACAATGGAATATTACTCAGCCATAAAAAGGAATGAAATTGGGTCATTTGTAGAGATATGGATGGACCTAGAGACTGTCATACAGAGTGAAGTAAGTCAGAAAGAAAAAAACAAATATCGTATATTAATGCATATATGTGAAATCTAGAAAAATGGTACAGATGAACAGGTTGCAAGGCAGAAATAGATACACAGAAGTAGAGAACAAATGTATGGACACCAAGGGGGTAAAGTAGGGGGCGGTGCATCATGGTGGGATTAATTGGGAGATTGGGATTGACATGTATACACTAATATGTATAAAATAGATAATAAGAACCTGCTCTATAAAATTAAATAGATAAAATAACAATTTAAAAAAAGATAACATATTCTACCTATAATATAAAAAAAGAGAATGGTAAAATTTTTTTAAAATAATTTTTCCAGAAATCTTTTTATTGAAGTATAACTCACAAAAATGTACAGATTATGAGTACAGTTTAATGAGTTTGACAAAGGTATACACCTATCTAACCACTACCCAAATCAAGATATAGAAAATGTCCATTCTTCCCAGATTTTTTCATCATGTCCAATTCCTGTCACCTTCTACAGAACTGACCAGAGTTCTGACTTCTATAACTGATTTCTCTAACTGCCTATCCCAGAACTTTATATAAAGGGAATTATACAGTAAGGTACTATTTTGTGTCTGGCTTCTTTTTTTGCATTGAGACTGTTGATTATATCACTAATTGATATCTTCTTACGGACACTGAATTACATATATGAATATACAATTTCAAGTTTGGGGCTAATTAGACTAAAACTGCTATGAGTATTTTTATACAAATTTTTGGTGGACTTATATTTCCCTTTCACTTTGGGAAAATACCTAAGAATGAAATACATGGGCCATGGAGTACTTGTCAATTTAATTTTATAAATATATGCCAAGTGCATTACTGCTAAACAACTCACATCACACCCACCATGTACAAGAGATCCAAAGTTCCTCCTCATCCTTGCCAAGGCTTGAATTTGTCAATCTAAATTTTCACCATTTTAGCAAGTATACAATGATATAACAGTGTATACTAAAACATTTAAAAATTTAATTTTGTATTTCCCTGACAACAAATGATTATGAGAGCACTCTTTTCTGTGTTTATTGGTCAAAACTATATCTTATTTGGTGAAGTAGCTATTTGTTTTGCCCATTTTTATACTGAGATTTTAACTTTTTATTACAGATTTGTAGGGGTTATCTATATTGGACACAGATCTTTGTCAGATATATGTATTGTATTTTCTCAGTCTTGTGGCATGACTTGTTATTTTCTTAATGGCCTTTTAATGAGCAAAAATTTTTAATTTTGAGTAAGTCAAATTGTCAATTACTTTCTCTTGTTTTGTTGCTTTTGATGTCCTGTACTATATATTTTCTTGCAATATGTAGCAAAGATCTATTTCTATGTAAAAACTTTATATTTTTACCTTTTAGATTTAAAGTCATGATTCATCTCAAACCACTTTTTATTTATGGCATGAGGTATGGATCTAGGTTTAATTTTTCTCAGACAATAGGCAGTTGTTTTAGAATCTTTTGATGAAAATGTTTCCTTTTCCACATTGAATTACCTTAGTACTTTATTAAAAACTCAATTAATTATGTATATATATGTCTATTTCTGAATTCTCTATTGTCCCATTGATCTGTTTTTATATCCTGTGCCAATACTATGGCGTTTTGATTACTGTAGTCATACAGTAAATCCTAAAATCAGTTGTATACATCTTCTAAGTTCATTCTTTTTAAGGTATATTTTGACTGTTGTCAGTCTTTTGAGCTTTTATATACTTCTATACAAATTATAAATTTAGCTTGTCAAATTCTGCAAAAATAAAAGCCCAGTAGAATTTTGACTCAGATTACTCTGAATGTGTACATCAATTTAGGGGAAATGATCTTAACAATATTGAATCTTCCAATACCTTATCATTACATATCTCTCCATTTATTTAGGACTTATTTAAATTTGTTCTGTAGTCTTTAAGAGTTGTTAATGCAGAGGTCCTGCACATATTTGTTAAATCAATCCTTAAGTATTTTATGTTTTTGAGGCTACTGTAAACAGTATTTTAAATTCTCTTTCTTTCATTAAATTTTTATTGGAGTATAGTCGATTTACAATGTTGTGTTAGTTTCAGATGCATAGCAAAGTGAATCAGTTATACATATACATATATCCAGTCTTTTTTTTTTTAGATTCTTTTCCCATATAGGCCATTGCAGAGTATTGAGTAGAGTTCCCTATGCTATACAGCAGGTTCTTATTAGCTATCTATTTTATATATAGTAGTGTGTTTATGTCATTTCCAATCTCCCAATTTATCCATCCCCCCTCCTTATCCCTTGGTAACCATAAGTTTGTTTTCCACATCCATGACTCTACTTCTATTTTGTAAATAAGTTCATTTATACCCTTATTTTAGATTCCACATATAAGCAATATCATATGATGTTTGTCTTTCTGTGTTTGACTTACTTAACAGGAACCCCCCTACACTGTTGGTGGGAATGTAAATTGGTACAGCCACTATGGAGAACAGTATGGAGGTTCCTTAAAAAACTAAAAATAGAGCTACCATATGACCCAGCAATCCCATTCCTGGGCATATACCTGGAGAAAATCATAATTCAAAAAGATACATGCACCACAATGCTCATTGCAGCACTATTTACAATAGCCAGGACATGGAAGCAACCTAAATGTCCATCAACGGAGGAATGGATAAAGAAGATGTGGGGGCTTCCCTGGTGGCGCAGTGATTGAGAGTCCGCCTGCCGATGCAGGGGACACGGGTTCGTTCTCCGGTCTGGGAAGATCCCACATGCCGCGGAGCGGCTGGGTCCGTGCGCCATGGCCGCTGAGCCTGCGCATCCGGAGCCTGTGCTCCGCAACGGGAGAGGCCACAGCAGTGAGAAGCCCGCGTACCGCAAAAAAAAAAAAAAAAAAAAGAAGATGTGGTATATATATACAATGGAATATTACTCAGCCATAAAAAGAACAAAATAATGCCATTTGCAGCAACATGGATGGCCCTAGAGATTGTCGTACTGAATTAAGTAAATCAGACGGAGAAAGACAAATAAATTCACCTTCTAATTGTACGTTGCTGATACATGGAATGTGGTTGGTATTTCTATAGTGACCATGATCCTCTGACCTTCCTAAATGTTTTATCAGTTTCAGTAGTATGGTCATGATTATTTTGTAGTATTTTCTTTGTTAATGAGGAGTTACCCCCTTTCCTGCTTTTAGGCTTTGTCTTTCTTTTATCTTGAAGATCTAGCTAGGACTTCTAGTACAATGTTGACTACAGCTGATAAGACCAAATATCCTCAGCTTCTTCCTGACCTCTCAGTATAATGTTAACTCTAGGTTTTTCATAGATGCACTTTATTCAATTAAGTTACTTTTTTTCCTAATTTACTAGGAATTATTATTATTATTATGAATGAGTATTAAATTCTGTCAAATGATTTCTTGGCATATTTTGAGATGATCATATTTTTTTCAAATAGTCTATAAATTTGTTGATTTTTAATAATTATTTTTCACAAGATAAACCTAATTTGCATTTCTGGAATGAAATTCACTTGTCAGGAGTTATTATCCTTTATTTATGTTGCCAGATTTGGTTTCGAAAAGTTTGTTAAGTATTTTTTGTATCTCTGTTCGTAAAGGATGCTACCTACAATTTTCCCTTGTTGTAAATTCCCTGTTAGGTATTGGTATCAAGGTTTTGCTGGTCTCATAAAATATTAGAAAATGCTCTAAAATCTATTATT
The DNA here is from genome assembly GCF_949752795.1 of Hyperoodon ampullatus. Taxonomy (NCBI): domain Eukaryota; kingdom Metazoa; phylum Chordata; class Mammalia; order Artiodactyla; family Ziphiidae; genus Hyperoodon; species Hyperoodon ampullatus. The sequence continues at coordinate 136,174,454 of NC_136917.1, read as the reverse complement.
TTCTAAAACAGTTTATGTAAGATTGGCATTGCTTCTTTCATCAATATTTGATAAACAACACCAGTGTAATAATCCTGGCCTGAAGATATTTTGGGGGAATATTTTTAATTACAAATTCAGTTTTATTCATAGATATAGAACCATTCAGATTTTATGTTTAATCTCATGTGAGTTTTGATAATTTTAGTCTTTTGAGAAATTTGTCTATTTTATCTGTTGTCAAATTGTTGGCATAATGTTGTTCAATGTATTCCTTTATAATCCATTTAATATTACCAAAAATTGTTAGTGTTAGCTTTTCTTGTGTGCCTGATATTGGCATTGTATGTTTTCTCTCTCTCTCTCTGCCTTTCTTAAAATCAGCCTAGCTAATAATTTACCAATTTTGTTAATATGTTGAGGATTAACATATGCTTCCTTTTCTCTATTGTTTTTTGTTTCATGTTTTATTAATTTATACTCACCTTTGTTATTTGCTTTCTTCAGATTTGATTTTCTTTTATTAATGTTTTGCTTTCTAAGGTGAGTAGCCACATAATTCATTTGAAATCTTTCTTCTCTTCTAATAAAAGCATTTAAATAAAACTTCTCTTTAAGAAAAAATTTTCATGCATCTCACAAATATGAAATCTTGGATTTTAATTATCTTTAAGTTTGAAATATTGCCTAATTACCTTTGTGATTTCTGGTCTTTCATATGTATTATCTAGAAATATGTTGTTTATTTTTCAAATATTTGAGAATTTCTAGGTATTTTAAGTATGATTTTCTAATTTAATTTTATTGTAGTGTGAGAAAATTCTCTCTGTATCTCTCCTTCTCTTTCTCTATAGACAGATATACAGAGAGACAGAGATAGGTATCCATACACACATATATATATATATACTCATATATACATATATACACCTATATAGACATAAGTATATATTGATTGTAGAAATAAGAATATACCTATTATAGACATAAGAATATACCTATTATAGTTGTAAACATATTCTATTATACCTATAAGTATATATCTCATACATATACATGTATATTTTTATGAATATCTGTTACATATACACTTATATAGAGATATATATACAATACTATATATCTAGTATAGTATTTTATATACATATATATATATATATATACACACACACACACACACACACACTATGGTATATACTTATATATGTACTTGTATATATACTTTGTCTCTATCTACCCACACTATTACTATACAGTATACGGTCTCTCTTGGTGAATGAATATTCTGGTGTTATTGGGTGGAGTGTCTATCCATATTAATTGTGCTAATTATGTCAAGTTGTTTGAGAGTATTGTTTAAATCTTCAGTATATTTACTTTTACATGTTGTTCCATCAGTTACTGAAAGAAGAGTATTAATATCTTAACCATAAATATAGATTTGTGTATTTATAACTATTATCTTCTCAGACTGCATCAAGTATTTTTGAAGCTTTGTCATTTTGTACATACTTATGTAGGATTATTATTGTTATTTTGATAATATTTCTATCATTATGAAATGACTCTCTTTACTACTGGTAAAGTCTACTTTATTTGATGTATTGTATCCACATCAGTGTTTCCATTCTTAGCATTTCTTTCAGTTTGTTCTTACAATCCTGGTTTTTTATTGGAATAATTCTTTCTATTATATTTAACGTGGTTATTTGATACAGCTTAGTTTAAGCTTATCAGTTTGCTATTTGTTTTTTATTTGTCTTACTTTTGTATGCTTGTTAGGTCCTTCCCTATTTTTCTTTCCCTGAACTGTACATATGTGGAGTGAGACTCACAGGCGAAAGCAGCAGTGGGAAAGATGACAGAGAGAACACAAATTTGAACAACTTCTCATAAGAGTTTAGTGTTCAGATCATGTCAAGATAGACAGCCTTGCTAAATATCTCGGGTTATAGGTCCTTCCTTATTTTTCTTTGGGCTCATTAACAATTTAAATAATTCATTCTATCACTTTTATTGGATTTTTACCTGAACTTTTTGCATTTTTAATGATTGCTCTAGTGATTATATTATACATCCTTCACTCATCACATTCTACCATAAATTCATTTTATACCACCATAAGAACCTTAAAAGACCATAATTCTTTTTTCTTTACTTTTTTTTTTTTTTTTTGCGGTACACGGGCCTCTCACTGTTGTGGCCTCTCCCGTTGCGGAGCAAAGGCTCTGGATGCGCAGGCTCAGTGGCCATGGCTCACGGGCCTAGCCACTCCGCGGCATGTGGGATCTTCCCGGACCGGGGCACGAACCCGTGTCCCCTGCATCGGCAGGCAGACTCTCAACCACTGTGCCACTAGGGAAGCCCGACCATAATTCTTTTTATGCTCTTCCAGACTTCATGCAATATTATGTCCATACATTTTATAAACATCACTATATATTTTTACCTTTTTTTAAACAATGAATGAATCATTAAATAATTTTTGAAAAGAAAAATAAACCTTATATTTACCCATAGGTTTACCATTTCTAGTTCTTCTCATGTCTTCTTTTGGATCGGAATTTCCATCTGGATCATTTCTCTTCAGCCTAAATATGTTCTTTTTTGCATTTCTTTTATTATGGGTCTTCTGGCATCATGTTTTCTCAGCTTTTGTTTATCTGAATATATCTTTATATCACTTTTATTTTTTAAGAATATTTTTCTTAAAAAAATTATGGATCTAAAATTATGGGCTAAATGTTAGTTTTCCTCTAAGCATTTTAAAGATGTCAAGGTGCCATTTCATTGTCTCTAGACTTCCTTGTGTCTGATGTAAAGCCAATCATCATTTTTATTGTTTTTCTCTCAGTGTCTTTAAGATTTTTTGATTGACTTTTATTTTTTTTAGCAACTTGACTGTGATGCACCTATGTGTATTTTTTTCTTTTGAATTTCTTTTGTTTGCAATTTGCTGGATTTCTTAAATTTGTGGATGGTTCTTTTTATCCTTGGGAAAGTGTTGGCCAATATTTCTTCAAAGTCTTTTTCTAACAATTATTTCTCTCCATTCTTCTCAAAATTCCAAATGAACTTCATATTAAATCACTTGATGATGTCCTACACATTTTTAGCCTCTCTTTATTATCTTTTATTTATTTATTTTTGCTTGCTTCAGTTAGGATAATTTTTTGTGAGGGCTCTTTAAATTCTTATCCTTTTTTCTGTACTGTCCAATCTTGTGTTAATTATACTCCATGAACTTTGATTTCAGATATTACATAGCCCCATTCTTGAATTTTCCTTTGGCCTTATTAATAGAGTTTTTCTATATATTCTGAATTTTCTTATCTCTTCACCACTTTCATTAACTGTTTTCTGTAGATACTTGAACATATCTACAATGGTAAATTCTAGTTCTTTTCTGCTAATTCCAACATGTCATCTCTAGATCTGTTTCTATTGACTAATTTTTCTCATCATTATAAGCCATGTTTTGGGGCTTCCTTACATGATTGATATATAAATACATAATAATTATTATTTTATACTGGATATATCACTATATAGTGAATAGGATTGAGTTTTGTGATACTAGGCAGTTAAATTACTGTTGGTCACTTTAATCTTGTAGAAGGTTTGGTTTTAGGTGTCTTCAGGGCATATCTACTGATACTTTTTCTTAATAGTAGGCAATAGTTATTATTCCTGGTCCTGAGGGATCTTAACTGTAAGATATTATCCTTCTGGAATTTCAACAGATAGCCCAAGATATTTAGCAAGGCTGTCTACTTTGACATGATCTGAACTCCAAACTCTTATGAGAAGTTGTTCAGATTTGTGTTCAGTCTGTCATCTTTCCCACTGCTGCTTTCACCTGTGAGTCTCACTCACATATGTATAATTCAGAAGTCAAGCAAGGATTTGCAGGTGTTTGTTTGCAGGTTTGGGTGCCTCCTTTCTCTGTGTCTCCCTCCTTTTCAGGATTTTGACCCTAACTTATATTGGCTCTGGAAGTCCCAGTCTCTGACTTCTTATCCCATAAAACTCTATCTTATGTTTCAGGTTAATTTTCCATGTAAGAAAAGAACTGACAAATGCCCTCACTAGAGAAGCTAACCAAATGTGGAATTCAAAGGTTTATGTCTTCCTGTTTCTATCTTCCACAGGTTGCTCTCTACTACCTCAAAAGAGACAGGTTTCTTTTTTTTAAAGATATTTATCCAGACTTTATAATTGCTATCAGTAGGAGGGTTAGTCTGATATAAGCTAATTTACCATCCGCAAGAGTTAAAGTCTTAAAATCACTTAAAATACTGTTTAAATAATAAACTTGTGCATTTTTAATACGATACAGAATTTGGAGAGCATACAGATTGTCCACTTTTATGTAGGGCACATTTTAGAAGTTATTATTCTGAATTTTGCACCTAATATATAACATTTCACTGATCCACAGATAATTATCTGACCACGACAAGAAGCCAAGAGCACACTTGCACCATGACCAAATGGAGGCTAGACTTACAGTGCAGCAGTTGTAGTGGAGGAAACACAAGCACTGTGGCTCTTAGAATAGCACCTCAAAGTCAGAGATGAAGTGGAGACTTTGTGTTTAAACATGATTTTGGGAAAATTCTCTGCTCAGAATAGAGTATACCACATGAAATATTAAATTTATGTAGAGTTATATTAATTCACATAATTGGGAAAGTCCATGAGAATATCCTATAGCATTTTCAATTAGAAATTGAATTTTAGCCTAACCTCCATGGACTCCCATTTTTCCTAAGAGAAGTAAATAGTAGCTGTCATGCTCAGTCTAATTCAAGGCATTTTACTCATTTTTTCTGGATGGTTCTAGAACTGCAGAAATAGACTCTCACTGAGAAACAATAGATTGTGCAGCCCTTACAACCACAGGTCACATTGTCACCTTGTTACAAGACCTAAAAAAAATTCATGAAGAACACTCTTCTATGAATGAAAAGAAAGAACTTCGTAACTGATTGAAAAATGCTATTGAAGTGGTTAAAGAGCAGGTCTTTTGAAATATGTGGGTAAGTGAGAGTTTGTACTTCTAGCATTAGAATATATATTATTTACTCAAATTCCCAAAGAATTCCGTTTCTCTGCTGGACAGCTTGACTGCCCAAGAAAAGTATGTTTCAGGAGGGAGTGTTTCTGGGATTCTGATATGATGTTTACAACTGCATTTAAGAATGAAAATTATTGTTCTAGGTGATTTAGGTCTTAAGGATGTGCAGCAGGTCAGCTACAGTGATGGGCACTGTTTTGAGAACTAAAACAAAGCAAAATGATTTTTTAAAAAGAACAAAGAATTCAAGTAAGAAAGAGCTGATTGGCCAATTATTTTAATGGGGCTTAAAAGTCAACAGCAGCAAAGGGACACTTATATGTCAAACATTACTAAAGCCAGTTAGAGAGGATGAAAAGAAAGTTACTGTCATGGAGACTCTCAGAGAATGAGATATCAGAAGGAATCATGGACTTGAAATGTTCAAATTCTCTGGGACCCAAAATGAATGTAGACAATTCACTCTCCTTATATCAGATGTCAACAATCAAGGTTGGAATAGGCGAGAATAAAGGCTGATGCTCAAAGTCAATCAAAAGATAAGCTCAGAATCATTTGGGGTTAGGAATTGCACCCTCTGGTTTGTTTGTTCTTTTTTTTTTTTTTTTATTGAGGGACAACACTTATCACAAAGGAATCACTTTAGTTAATGGGATGCTAATCTCATAATGTTCTAGGAAACCCCCAGATCACGTAAGAATGATTGAATTAGAAACTGGAACTTCCTAGAAATTTTGTGGGTTAGAATGTAGAAGTCCCTGTTTGATTCAGTTGTAAAAAGAAGGATAATTAGTAGCCAACTTCATTCATGATAAAAAGGAATCCTATTTTATTCTTTCTGTCTTTATTTGCAGAAGAATCAGTTCTAGTGAGTTTAGGAAGCATTAAACCCAGTTTCAGATATGATTGTTGCTCTGAGAATTCAAATTCACCAATATCTGCTTTGGCTGGATTATGAAATGATAAAAACCAGCAAGATGAATTGTACAATTTCCCCATTCCCCCCATCTGGGAAGAACCCAACTCCATCCTGGACCAGGAGGAGGAGGAGGAAGGAGTAGGGAAGGAGGAGAGGTAGGAGCATCTTGGCTGTGGAGGACTTCTGGGTGGCAAAAAATACAAATGGTTCTGTGAATTGCAGCAGACAACAGTTATTTAACAGAGACAGAAAATAAGCATTATAGAGTTCTTTCCTATTAGAAATATTAAGAGCAGCTCTTCAAAAAAAAAAAAAGAAGGGGGGAGAGAAAACTTAAGAAGGTAAGAGAATGAGAAGAGAGAAAGTAGGAAACTCGGGATTTCTCTGGTGGTGCAGTGGTTAAGAATCTGCCTACCAATGCAGGAGACACGGGTTTGATCCCTGGTCTGCGAAGATCCCACATGCCAAGGAGCAACTAAGCCCATGCACCACAACTACTGAGCCTGTGCTCTGCAGCCCATGAGACACAACTGCTGAAGCCTGAGTGTCACAACTACTTAAACCCATGCACCTAGAGCCCGTGCTCCACAAGAGCAGCCACCAAGAGAAGCCACCGCAATGAAAAGCCTGTGCACTGCAATGAAGAGTAGTCCCTGCTTGTGGCAACTAGAGAAAAACCTGTGCACATCAAGGAAGACCCAACGCAGCCAAAAAAATAAAAAATAAATGAATTTATAAAATTAAGAAAAAAAGAAAGTAGGAAAATAATGGGGAAAACATTAAGGTTAGGAGTTTGAGCAAGAATTTATAATGAGATGGTAAGAAAGAGATAATTTATTTTAGCAATTGCCAAACGAAAAGAAGAGGATATTTTGATATTATACTGTATGTTGTAAAATTTAAATTGTTTTTCTGGGTAATGAACTAGTAGTTCTTTTGAGTGCAATACTGATCTAATACAGTCCATATGACAGTTTATTTTTATCTAAGTTACATTAAACCCATTCTATTAATTCTTTCAAAAAATATGCATCAATGTTAATCACTGGGCTACTTGCAGGGTATATGATGACAGTCAATTCCTGCCCAAATATGGCTTAACATCTAATGACACATTAACAAATTTGCTTTCAACCATCATTTACAGACCATGGTGACATAAATAGTGTAGTTGGCATGACAGTTAGGTTTTCCACCATAAATTAATGAATTGCAAACCAGTCTCCATTTCCATGAGATTTTTATTTATAATGATGTCATTAGGACCTTATCATCTCTGGGCAAGATTAATTGCTAAGTTTGTCACATAAGATACCACATTTATATAGAAGCATAAAACTTTATTCTAGAAGTAGTATTATAATAAAAATACCATGCTTACTATAAGGCAGTGATTCCAAATTACTTTAATCCAACTATCTCATTTAATAAAAATATAAACACCATGAATCTATAAGGTAAATATTATTAGTGTACCCATTTCATACAAAGAGAAATTATACTTCTGAACTTTATTAATTTTCTTGGTGTTAAACAATAATCCATATACTGCTCCTATCACCACTATGGACTACCACATTTTCCTGCACAGAATCAGGTTTTAAATAATGTTGATGGACAGTTAAAGTGAGAATTTAAATCATATTGTTGACGGACCTTCAAAATTGTGGTGATTTTCCTATTTCCATAAGCAAGAAAAATCTACTAACAAACCACTCAGATGAATCATCAAGGTATGCTAATAACCACATTGGCTGATAATCTTTAGACTAGCCTTCTCATTTGTGTTTGATAGAAAGTCCATTCTTTTAATTTAAAAAATGCCATATAGCATATCAAATGCTTGAAATTCAAGGTGCTTTGTTCATAATGGTGATAACTGACACGGTCATACAAGGGAAGGCTTTGGAAAGAAAAGAATATTTAACCTGAAAGGACTTGTTAGATGATGAGTATCAGGGTACAAGACAAAGTTTTAGGAATTATTTTATTGTCTGGAATGATAGACTTTCCTCCATGTTGATAGTCTTGTTTCCAGCAACACAGAGTCATCACTTTTACTGGGTGAATGTAGGGTCATTATGTTTTGTCTTCATTTACATTTAGACAACACCAACATAGGGAATTGCAGACTGGTCATGAGGGAGACCTCTCAAGTAATTCAGCCTGGTTCAACATCAGTTCTGCTACTAAAAACTACAATATTTTGGACAAATTGCATAACTTCTTTACATTCTAGTTTCCTGGTAATATGCCAATATCATAGTGCCATTTTGGATTTAAGTGCTTGATACATAGTAAGTATTCAATAAGTGTTGGCTACATTTACTAGTCATTTTGGGTCTTCTATTTAAATGGGCATGTGCTTTAAACAGGCAGATTCATTCTGCAGTTTCAGCTTTTGCTGTTAAAAAAAATAACCATACCTATTTTGTAAGCTTGAGGAGCAGAATAAATAGAATAAGACATATGAGAATGCTTTAAAAATGCAAAAACATAAAAATATAAGGAATTTAGAAGTATATGTTACCTTCTTTTGTTCTCTAATTATGTGTTATGTATGAGTCTTGCTTCCTGAACTTCTTTGAGGTGTAGGCCAATCTCATGTTCTTCTTGGGGGCTTCTGATATACCTAGCACAGTGGTAGCATATAGAAGACATCCAATAAGCAACCTCATAGGTTTTCTTGATTATAGCAGCTAGGTAGTGGTCCTCCTTCCAAATTTATATGGCATTTCTGTACATGTTTTTATATATTTAATGCAAAACTACTTATGTTTTTTGTTTGTTTTTTTTTTTTTTGCAGTACGCGGACCTCTCACTGTTGTGGCCTCTCCCGTTGTGGAGCACAGGCTCCGGACGCACAGGTTCAGCAGCCATGGCTCACAGGCCCAGCCGCTCTGCGGCATGTGGGATCTTCCCGGACAGGGGCACGAACCCGTGTCCCCTGAATCGGCAGGCGGACTCTCAACCACTGCGCCACCAGGGAAGCCCCCCAATTATGTTCTAATTACCTGTGCACTTGTTTTATTTTACCAGAAACAATGCAAATTTCTTATATGAATTAATATATTTGAACATTTAGAACAACAAAGGGTATAGAGTAAGCACTACAGAAGGGTTTGCTGTTATAATCATAAGTACTGTCAACATTGCTATTATAATTAGCTATCTTTTTCCAGGTGGGGACCATGTGTACCACTCAGCACCTAGCCAGGTGCCTAACTGTAAAAATTATATTATTAAATTTGAGCTTTCTGGGTCCTAAAAATAAATATATGCTATTTTCTTAAATGGGCTCATTGCTTTCATTCAGGAGTTTTACGGAATTTAGAAGATTCCTGTGGGAACTTGAATACAGTGCACTTAAGGGGAGTGAGGCAGAAAAAAGGTTAAGAAATCACCTCAGATAGAAAATCCCATAACATTAACTTCATGCATAATCACATGTGAGCAACGAACAGTATTACAACCAATTTCAATTTATGGAATCAAAATCACGACTGGACGTCATCTGTCTAATCCTTGAGAATAGCAGCTTTAAAATGAGAGATGTCTGGGTAATAAAATGCCCATTATCTGCTTCTACCCATAGGTAACCTGCTTTTACCCTTTGACCCACAAATCTGCTATGCTGAAATATCTGTGAGAGGGAACGCTTCTGAAAATGATATATTAGTGCCAGTGAATCAGCACATCCAGCAGTGAGATGTCCTTTCTGTATGTCCTGCATTCAGAGACAATGTTACCAGAAATGGTAATCATTACCATAGTGAAGGACAGGAAGTTTTCTCATCAATAATTTAGGGCAAGAGATAGAAATAGAACGAAAAAGGACAATCATGCTTTAAATACTGTAAGTCTCAAGAAACTTTTATGACCATATCCAAATTTCTTTAAAATACCTCAAATTTAAATATATTGTAGGTTCCATCTAGCAGAGTATGTAAGTTCTATTTCCCTCCTCCAGAACATGAGAATCACATCTTTTATTATCAAGGAATTATCTTAATTCTTCCCCCAATTACATTTTAATAAGAAGGTTCTTAACAATTACTCTTACAATTGTATCCATAGCTTCCATAAATGTTCTGATAGCTAGTTTCATTCATAAACACTGATTAAGTCCTAATTTTGCCCTGAGACTTGCACTGATTGTTGTGTCGGATGCACAGGTAAATAAGACACGATACTTTCTGTCTCGAAGTAGTAAATGATCTAGTAAAAATAAACTCATAATGGGACAAGTGATTTGGTCGTCAACAATCCAAGCATCATAAATACCCAAAAAGTTTTCTTTCTCAGTCCACTGCACATTGGATGGTGGATTAAATTCCTCCACTAATTTACATATGTGCACTTGGCTTTTGACTGTGTTGGGATTATATCCAATTTAATCCCTTAGAGAAAAAAAAAAAACTCCTATGACAACTTTTCTAAGTATGATACTATATCTAAAATTTTTGAACATGTGAAGACTAGAAAGAGTTTTAATTTTTCCATTTGTTTTGTAAACCAATATCTTATTAAATTTGAAATAATACCTGAAGTTTATCAGGCATAAAACTGAATGAAATAAAATGAAAAATCTTATAATTCTATTTAATTCTTTTCTTTTTTTTCAAGTTCACTTATTTGTGTACTTTACCACTGGAAAAATCTTAACCACATGATATTTAGGATCTACTCAGCAAAGAATTGTTTATTCAGCAAACAATTTATGAAGCAGCTATCAAGTGCTGAACAAGACCTGTCCTCCTACAGAAATAGGGGGAGTATTACAAGATAAATCAATGGCCATCTACATATGAGGAAGAATTATAGCTTGAGAGATGGCACATCCTGGTTTACTTCACACAGTCAGTTTATGTCAACAGTCCTGGAGTATTTACTAATATCATCCCATTTTATTGTCAAAAGTGTACCAGTTTGGAATGTCAATTATATGGTCACAAGAGAGGGGAAAGAGTATGTGGAGTGGAGTCAGACAGATTTCAGATTAAATCCTGACTTTGTCTTTTACCTATTCTGTGACATTGGATCTCATTTTCATCATCTGGTAAACAGGTATATTACCACATAATTACCTAACTGTGAAAATAAAATGAAGGGTTTACAAAATGCTTTGCCCTCCCACACCTCACCCCAGGTGACTGGCACCACTGTAGACACATAGTAGACACTCAGGACATATTTGTTAATATTTAGAAAGATACTGCCAGCTACATAATTTGTGGGACCCAATGAAAAATAAAAATGCAGAGTCTCTTATTCAAAAAAATGAAAAACTACTATTAAAAGCACTAAAATATAAAGCCTTTTCTTTCTTCCACACACACTCCCTCTCAACTTGTCATAATGTAGTTTTCTATTTAATATTATAAGTAAAGACAAAATAAATGTTAAAATCATTAGCATGGATTTTGCCAATAACCTTTATACTTTGCAATGCCAGCTTTAACTGCAAAGAAAATAGCATTTAACTCATATACAGAATCAGCAAAATGAAACACTTGTATTCCTTAGCTCATGCTTTCACATATATTTCATTCTTTCCAGAACAGTGAGAAAAGTGCACAAAACTAACTGGTTTTATTTCACTTGATACACATATATTCTATCATGAGTAAGGAAGAGCTGAAAGGAAAAGGAACTATGGGTTGCCCTCTTTTCCTTTCTTTTTACATCATCATTTTCAAACTAAGTGGTTGGCAAATATAGAGAAATAACACAGGTTAAAAGATATAAGAGGGGGGCTTCCCTGGTGGCGCAGTTGTTGAGAGTCCGCCTGCCAATGCAGGGGACAAGGGTTCATGCCCCGGTCCAGGAAGTTCCCACATGCCGCAGAACGGCTGGGCCCGTGAGCCATGGCCACTGAGCCTGCGCGTCCAGAGCCTGTGCTCCGCAATGGGAGAGGCCACAGCAATGAGAGGCCCGCGTACCGCCAAAAAAAAAAAAAAAAAAAAAAAAAAACCTCAAAAACAAAACAGAACAAAAAAGATATAAGAGGGTTCCTTGGTCATTGGGTTTTTAGAAGGCCATTGCCTTCCTTCTGTATTCAGAGCAAGTCTGGCTCAAGTAACAGAACAGGTGGTTTCCTGTCAGTGCCCTCATGAACTGAGTGGAAATGTAGCATGTTTATGTTGTACTCTGAGCCTGACTGAACTCCCACAATCATGGATCCATAGGAATTCTGTGCTCCTGGGCATCAGAAATGCTCTATGCATATGACACTGCAAGAACTGGGGCAGACACATAATGCGAGCCTCTCCTCTGCTTGCCTGCACTTTCCAATGTCTCACTGGATTTCACTTACACAAGTTCAAAGATTATATTATCAAGAATTTCAACACAGTGATGTTAAACCAAGTGACCTTAAAGCCCTCTGAATGACAGGCCCTGTTCAATATCACAGGTCATAAGCCCATGAAGCTGGACTTATAGAAGTATAGAGAAGCTTTCCTGAGTCTACCATAGTATCATGGCAATAAACAAGACTGTTAAGGAAAGGTAGAGCCTTTGAAGTAACCAAGGTTGCAAAAGGAACACAAAAATGCCAGAAAGTACTCTATAAAACTGACTCTAACCAGAAGTCCTCTGACACCTACCCAATTACATCCTGCACAATTATTGTCACTCTAAGTAAAAACTCTTCTACTCCTGCATGTACATTACTACTCTTAGCTTTTTACTTTTCACCAAAAGATGAGTTTTACTGATTATCATATGTCTTTCCCTAAATTGACATAGATAGGACAAGTCCTATTATCACAGTGAGACTGAATTCTCATACTTACAAAGGTCAATTGAGAGGTCAAGTTCATTTAGACTTTTGAACAGATAAAAGACAAAACATTTGTTTTCCTGAGATCAATTGCAATGTTCTATATATGACAAGTTGTCCAGTGAAACTGTGCCCATATTGCAGTTCTGGAATTTTCCACGTATTTACCTGTATCTGTTGCTGAAATAGCGAGGAAAATAGAGTTTTAATCTACTCACAATCTGATGCAGGTGAGCATGGGAGAACTTGACTACATTCTTAAAAAAAAAAAAAGAATATCTCAATACTTTTATCTCCTTTACATTAGTATCTTTAATGGGAAGGTTAAGTAAAACCTAAATATTGCAGTTATACTTGTACTGTGTTTATACATTTTTTGGGTGTCCTTTCTGCCTAGGGTTGCATATATTTCTTAGGAAAATGAGACCAGGGTCAATTGAAAGAGAAAAAAATATTTATTTTATTAATAAAGTAACGTTTTTATTTATTTATTTATTTTTGTGGTACACGGGCCTCTCACTGTTGTGGCCTCTCCCGTTGCAGAGCACAGGCTCCGGACGCGCAGGCTCAGCGGCCATGGCTCACGGGCCCAGCCGCTCCGCGGCATGTGGGATCTTCCCGGTCCGGGGCACGAACCCGTGTCCCCTGCATCGGCAGGCGGACTCTCAACCACTGCGCCACCAGGGAAGCCCACATTTTTATTATTGACATTAATTTACTACAAGGACAAGATGGTTTTATTATTTTATGTCATGAACAAAATTTTATTCTAAGAAAAAGTTCCCAAGCATCCCAAAAAATCTTGAGAAAATCTGGAAATCAGAAAGTTTTGGAGGACAAATATTATGCTTTAAAATAAAGGTTTTTTGGGCCTCCCTGGTGGCGCAGTGGTTGAGAGTCCGCCTGCTGATGCAGGGGACATGGGTTCGTGCCCCGGTCCAGGAAGATCCCACATGCCGCGGAGTGGCTGGGACCGTGAGCCATGGCCACTGGGCCTGCGCATCCGGAGCCTGTGCTCCGCAACGGGAGAGGCCACAACAGTGAGACGCCCGCGTACCGCAAAAATAAAATAAAATAAAATAAAATAAAGGTTTTTGACATAAATTAAATATTAAAACTATCAAGCCATTCAAAATGAAAAAGAACATAATTTGGAGCATATGTTGTTTCCATGTATGTGTTTCTGGGTTTGTATTGTAAATATAAAATAAATCTAGGTGCAGCTCTCTATGCTTCAATTCTTCCAGCTACAACTTTACCCCATTTGAAATAAATTGCACCTTAAATTTGAAGGCAATTTTCAGTAGTTTGGTGTGCAGTACAGATTTCATCTTTGATATTTAGTAAGACTGAGATCTTTCAAACTTGTGAAGTCTGCATGTCTGCAAACTAGGATGTCTGTGTTTGTGTTTATTACCTTTTTCATGCATGCCTTGAAATGACTAAATTACAGGTATTTTACATGTGTTTTGTGGTACAAGGCAGATACAGTCCACTGGTATAATTTATCTTGAAACACCCTGCTTTACAAAATTACAGAAAAGCACTGCAATTTGCTCAATTTTTTATTTCTAAGACTATGGTAAAATCTTCAAAGCCCAGAAGATGTCTTCCAGATAAGAACTTAGCCATGCAATAAACAATTTTCATCAAAGCTCTGGGTTTGGGGAAATAGAGTACAATTGTGGATTTAAAATCTTGATGATGTTTCTTACTTATTAGCTATTTTGTCTTTTGTATTTTGACCTAATTCAGCCACCAAAGGCATCAACTCTTATATAAGATTAGATACACACAAACACACACACACACACACACACACAAAGTGGTCCAAATCAGATTATCTACAATCAAGGTAATTGTGGAGAACAAAATTGTTCATCTGTGCTGTGCAGCTGCCTTTTGGATTTAGCGTTTGATCCCAAGGGACTGCTGAAGTTACAACTATAAAGTGTCCTTCTCTAATCCAGGGGAACTTTTTTACTTTAAAAATCACTTTTTAAAGACTTGTTTTGACTTCTTCATCCTTCCTTGCAGATTTATACATGAATAACCAAAAACTCAGTAGATAACACATAAATCTTACAGCATTTTAAAAAATGCAGGATAATTTGATGCTGAAAATAATTCTTACTAATTTTCTATAAATATTCAAAATATTTTGTGCCTTCAATTCAGTTGTAAATGTTCTGGCTTCTTAATACTTAGTTAAGAATCTTTGTATACTAGGAAAATATTTTGAATATATGTGTAATTAAATCATATTATGAAATTTTGACTTAGAACTGGACACTTCATTGAAGACATAGAAATAATATTACCAGTTTTAAAATGTGACTCTGAATTTTATATCTTTTAGTGTGGCTGAATGTGTAAAAATGTATACCCATTTTTTCTTATCTTGAGTCTACCTATTTGATATTCTGGATAATCTATCAGAATATCTATCATGTATTGATGGCATTCAATTGGCTAAAGTTAAATTCTGTATCTTAATCCATTTCTTCAAATGTTTTTCGATGTAAAATGGTGCCATTACTAAAGACATTTTCAATTTTTCTTCTTTAGAACTACTTGAGAGACAGCTCAACCTGGAGATACTAACAAGAGACAATTTATGGGAGTTTTCTGCTTTACTTGGATATTTTCCCCCAGTGGAAAAAGTACCTTTTGACATTACTGGTGAAGGCCTTTATTAACAAATAATCCTTCAAAAATTAACATATTTTCTAAATTCATCGTTTTTGCCTTGATTTTATATATGTTTATCACATATAACAATTCCTTTATCATTTATAAATCTTCAAATTAATAAGTAAAAAAAGCATACATTTATATTTTTAAAAATTTTAGTCAATGTATATTTCATGAGTATAAAACTATCTGCTTCTCACAATTTGAATACTTTTTAAAAAAATTTTTATTGGAGTAGCTTTACAATTTTGTGTTAGTTTCTACTGTACAGCAAAGTGAATCAGCTATATGTATACATGTATCTCTTCTTTTTTGGATTTCCTTCCCATTTAGGTCACCACAGAGCACTGAGTAGTGTTCCTTGGGCTATACAGTAGGTTCTCGTTTGTTATCTATTTTATACATAGTATCAATAGTGTATATATGTCAATCCCAATCTCCCAATTCATCCCATCCCCTTTTCCCCCTTGGTATCCATATATTTGTTCTCTACGTCTGTGTCTCTATCTCTGCTCTGTAAATAAGATCGTCTATACCAATTTTTTCAGATTCTCCATATATGAATTAATATATGATATTCATTTTTCTCTTTCTCACTTACTTCACTCTGTATAACAGTCTTTAGGTCCATCCACGTCTCTACAAATGACCCAATTTCGTTCCTTTTTATGGATGAGTAATATTCCATTGTATATATGTACCACATCTTATTTATCCATTCCTCTACTGATGGACATTTAGGTTGTTTCCATGTCCTGGTTACTGTAAATAGTGCTGCAATGAACATTGGGGTGTATGTGTCTTTTTGAAAACCCAGGTTTTCTCTGGGTATATGCCCAGCAGTTGGATTGCTGGGTCACATGGTAGTTCTATTTTTAGTTTTTTAAGGAACCTCCATACTGTTCTCCATAGTGGCTGTATCAATTTACATCCCCACCAACAGTGCAAAAGGGTTCCCGGAATGAGCTCCACCGCTTGTGTCCTCTGCTTTGCTTGGCCTTAGACTTGTATTGAGCCACAGTGGACAGGGTGTGTATGGGGTTGTTCTCAGCTGCCATAAACACTGCTCCCTCCCTCAGTAGTGCCCACGCTAACTTTTTACTTGCTTGTCTTCCAAATACTGTCTTTGCCTTTGTGTGGACAGTTAGTTGTCCTCCCCATGAAAAAAACAAGCAGTAGCAGTAATAGTGTAATAGTAGCAGTTGTAATAGCAATAGTATTGTAATAGCAAAACTACAGGGTGTATTTTCTCAGTAAAATTATTATTGCTAATTTAAAGAATCAGAGCCCCTAAAACGCTAATACAATCCAACCTACAGATACAGAAGTCTAGATTTAGAGAAACCTATCATTACAAAGCATTCATAATTACAACTGTAATGACTAGGATTTATTCTGAGCCTATTGTATGGTAGGTATTGTCCTGAGTTTTTGTATGTGTTACCCTTTTAAATTTTTACAATTCTATGGGTAGGATTATTCTCATTTTCCATGTAAATAATCAAAGTTTAGTATACTTTTCAAAGGTAAGGTAGCTAGCAATTTTTAGAGTTGGTATTCCAATATTCTAATCTAGGTTCATCCAACTTTAGAACACATCCAGTGTTATATGACTGAAACATAACAGAGACTCCAATATATATATATTTATCGAAATATATATATATGTATTGAAATATACATATATATGCATATTTAGGATAATATAAATATACATATATATAAATATACACATTTATGTATATATAGGATAATCAGTAAAACTCCTCTTTCCGAATATAAACATTCAGTCTACTAAATGGCCTTTTAAAAAATACATGGAAATGTTATAAAAGCAGCAGGGTTTTACTAGGACGAGTCAAATTCTATTACTAGCAAACTATTAGATGCAAATTGATCAATAACAATGTTATATACAAAAGTAAAGAATCAGGGAAGAAAAAAATATATCAAATGATTCCTGCCCTTAAGAATCTAATAACGCAGTAAGATGATGTACATACAAAAATTGAATTAATGAAAAATATTTGATGAACTGATTGGAACACAAGGAATGATATAGACAATAGGAAAGAAATCTTTAGTGAGAAGAAGTTGACTATTGAGTCCTCATGTGGTAATGGAGGAGCTGCGACTTTGAAAAAAAAGGATTTGGATGAATAAAATGAAATATAATTATTCACTCTATTTGTTTGTTATGTGGAACTGGGATCTTCATACATTAAATGCTCATGCCCTGAACTGAATGTTTGTGGCCCCTCAAAATTCATGATGACGCCCTAACATGATGGCATTTGGAGGTGAGACCATTGGAAAGCAATTAGCTCAGAGGGTGGAGCCCCTGAGATGGAATCTAATGTCTTTACAAGAACAGGAAGAGAGCTAGGCCCATCTCTCTCGTATTCTAATTCTCTGTCTCTGTCTCTCCTTCTCCCTCCCCCTTCCTCTCTCCCTCCCTCTCTCTCTCTCTCTCCCTCTCCATCCCTCTGCCATGTGAAGACGCAATGAGAAAATGGCTGTCTGTAGCCAGAAAGAGAGCCTTTACCAAAAATTCAACCATGCTGGCATCTTGATTTTGGACTTCCATATTCCAGAATTGTGAGAAATTAATGTTTGTTGTTTAAGCCACCCAGTCTGTAGTATTTTGTTATAGCAGTCTGAACTAAGACACTTTGCTTGCCTTCACTTACAAAATTGAGACAGTGTAACACAGTGAACCAAGGATATACCTTTGAGTTTGAGTCTCTTTTCCACCATTTATTAGCTCCATGTCATTGGGCTACTTACTCAACATCTCTGAAATTCATCTTTAAAATATATTAGCTAGTTGTATTGTTGAGGACTTGTGAAGACGTAGAGAAATTAGAACATTGCACACTGTTGGTAAGAATGTAACATGGTATGTGTAGTCACTATGCAAAACTGTATGGCATCTCCTCAAAAATTAAAAATAAAAATTACTGTATTATCCAGCAATTCCACTTCTGGGCATATACCTAAAATAATTGAAAGTAGGGTTTTGAAGAGATATTATACACTCATGTTTATTGCAGCAGCATTATTTGCAATAGCCAAAAGGAGAAAGTAATATAAGTATCCATTGGTGGAAGAATGGATAAACAAAATGTGGTATAAACATCCAATGGAATATTATTCAGACTTAATAAGGAAGGACATTCTGGCACATGCTACAAAATAGATGAAACTTGAGGATATTATGCTAAGTGAAACAAGACACAAAATAAGTTCTATACAATTCCACTTATATGAAGTATCTACCATAGTAAAATTTATAGACACGGAAAATAGAATGGTGGTTTCAAGGGCTGGTGTCAGGGAAGAAGGGGGAGTTTCAGTTTTGTAAAATGAAGAGCTCTATGGATGGATAGTGGTGATAGTAGTACAACAATGTGGATGTACTTAATGCCACCAAACAATACACTTAAAAATGATAAATTTGTCTTATATGTATTTTACTATAATTAAAAACAAAGCAAAAGCGAATTTTTTTAAAAGTGCGGTGTAGGGTGTGTGTGTCTGTGTGTGTCTTAGGGAACTTGAGGAAGTACACTTTTTAAAAAAATGAAAAGGGAAGGAAAAAAGGCCATTTCAAATAATATTAATTAAATTTTGCTAACCAGCTTTTGAATAACTTGAATTTTCCATTTTTACAATATGTTGGATAAGAAACAAGCCAAAATTACCCACATGTGTAATTTCAGTCCAGGCTGAATGAGAAACATATTCAGTCCAGGCTCAATGCTGACATCTTTTAATTCTCTAATCATGATTTTGGAACATTAGTCCATGGCTTTATAAATCAAGCATTAAACCAAAAGGCAGGTCACAAGGGCTCTGTCTAAAAACTCTCAAATATACACTTTAATTGCTGAGCTGTCTTTTCCTTTAAAGTTGTAATTCCCCAATTTTGGATATCACAGTAAATTTGACACAAAAGATACCATCTTAACATAGTACTACTTAACAAAGATGACTGTCATTTCTGTCACATGAAAACCCTGTCAGGAACCACACTTCAACTTTTCTGTTGCCATAGATACCACGTTTCCTCTTGTGACCAAAAGTGAAAAATGCGGCTCAGTATCATGATTCAAACATAAAGAATAAAGAATTGCAAAATTTTAAAAGATGCCATTAACTTTCATAAAACTGGCAAATATGAAAAAAAATCCAATATAGAAATTGGTGTGATAACACAAGGATTTTCACAAGGTATTTAGAAAAGTAGAAGTTGGCATAGTCTTTTGGGTAAGTAATTTGGAAAAATAGAGCTTTCATTTTTTTCATTGTGTTTTTCCAATAATAATAGTTGTTGCCATATTTCTATCCTAAAGAGAGGGGTAGCAAAGATATATGTAGAATAATATTTATTGCAGTGCTTTTGTGATAATAATAGTAATTTAATTATGATGATGATGAAATTGTTAAATAAATAATATATCCATTAATTGAATTATGTATATACCAAAATTATTTTTAAAGTTCTTTTTTTCTTTTTTTAAATAAATTTATTTATTTATTTTTGGCTGTGTTGGGTCTTTGTTGCTATGTGCTGGCTTTCTCTAGTTGCAGTGAGCAGGGGCTACTCTTCATTGAGGTGCACAGGCTTCTGTTGTTTCGGAGCACAGGCTCTAGGCACGTGGGCTTCATTAGTTGCGGCTCGCAGACTCTAGAGCGCAGATTCAGTAGTTGTGGCGCATGGGCTTAGTTGCTCCGCAGCATGTGGGATCTTCCCGGACCAGGGCTCGAACCCATGTCCCCTGCATTGGCAGGCGGATGCTTAACCACTGTCACCAGGGGAGTCCATTTTTAAGCTCTTTAATGACATTAAAAATGCTCAAAGTATATTAAATGGGACAAAGGGACAAAACAGATTACAAATTGTGTAATTGCATAATTTGAATTTTTATTTAAGTAAATACACTCTACATTTGTGTGAGTGTATTCTAAAAATAAATCGAATTAGAATATTAACAGTGATATAGTTGAGAGATGGTGGTGAAAATACATCTCAGCTTCTTCTCTAAACATATTTATGTTTACCTGATTTCCTAAAATGGATATATGAAACAGTAATATGTACCACCTTAAGCATTTCATGTTGCAAATAATATAAACCTCAAACCACCCTGTGTGGTAGATTTTTTTTTCTCCATTTTTTTTCAAATGGGAAATTTGAGGCACAGACAATTAATTTGCCTGAGCCCGTAAAACAAAAATATAGCAGAATGGCACTTAGTTCCAAGACATATTTCACTCTGATGAACTTAGTCTAATCCACTAAATTACAGCAGTAATAATTTATTTAACAATGCACACATAAATGAATTAATAAATAAAGTACTTAGTACATCAGAGTTAAGTAGGATGTTCAGCCTCAGTTTACTCTAAATCATTGGAATTTGATAATTTAAGGCTCATGGACAATTCTTAGTTTTAATATTTGTATTGGATTTCTTCCTAAGAGAAAATAACAAGTTTTATTGTTGTTATTGTTGATGTTTCTTAAATAGCCTTGGAGAACAAATAATATAGTAATAATGAAACCAAGTCTAGTGATTAGCTGCTAACACATTTCTTTTATTGCCCAGACATGTTTTTCTACATCAATAATGACATGTTATGTAAAATAAATTTTTGGCCTTAGCTTATAACTGGTCTTCCTGTAATTAACATTAAGAACTCTCAGTCCTAACCATGTTTTCAACTGAAGGGAACACATTGTGGAGGGAGAAAAATTCCTATTAATTATTTTTAACAGCTTAGTTACACTTTACTTCCATGAGACTCTAGTTAATAGTGTTTTCATTTTATATTGTTCTACATTTTAATATATATTTATTAATAGACTGAATCAGTGTGATAAAAAATTAAGTTATTTGGGCTTCCCTGGTGGCGCAGTGGTTGAGAGTCCGCCTGCCGATGCAGGGGACACGGGTTCGTGCCCCAGTCCGGGAAGATCCCACATGCCGCGGAGCGGCTGGTCCCGTGAGCCATGGCCACTGAGCCTGTGCGTCCGGAGCCTGTGCTCCGCAACGGGAGAGGCCACAACAATGAGAGGCCTGCATACTGCAAAAAAAAAAAAAAAATTTAAGTTATTTGAAGTGTATATTATTAGTGTTTAAAAAATATCTGTAACTCTCCACATAAGAAGGACATTGTCTTTTTTATTCAAAACTAATTCTTTCTGTTAGCTAAATTAATTATTATAAAAAATTGTCAATGAAGTCTCTGGTATTTCCAAAAATAAACTCATCTGCTTCAATCAAAGTTTCATATTCTTTAAAAATTATATAATACCATAATCTAATATGTATAAATTGTCAGCAAAAATCTGATTTCAGAATTTGTTAATGACCAGGTGTTTATCTACTGCCAGTGCGGGAGTTGGCTCTAGTGCACGGACACTCCCCAGACAGAAGTATGGAGGGCAGGCAGGATACATTTCAGTTTCTTAATTAGTCCCTGCAGGGCATTTTCAGTTAACAGATGCTGAGTTTCCTTCTATATTTTATTTCATCTATTTTACCTTTTATTTCTAAATTAATGATATTTCTCAAATATACAGAAGTTTGTCACATTAGACCAAAGAGAAAACAAAAACACAAACTCCAAAGTAAATCTGACATGCTTTAGCACAAATTGCTCTGTAATTGACCTTATAATTTCTTTTATTATAATTCTAATGACTGACAAATTTTTATCTGAGTACATATAAATATATGTACATACATGTACATTACACATTTTTTAGAAACAATAACAGCGGTAACAGTCAATTTTTTTCTTCCTTGCTTCTAGGGAGGAAAAATAAAGTATCAAGTACTCTGAGAAAATTATATTTTTCCCATGGAGCCAAAAATTAGTGATTCCAAGAGCATTTTATACTTGAAATATGGTACTGTGATTAAAAATCTGAACACAAAACCTCAACTCATTTTGAAATAGCTTTTAGTTTTGCAATGTTATTAAAGACTTGTAAGTTCTAATTGTACTAGTATTGTATCAACAGAGTTAGTATTAGAATGAGTTACAACTGCTCTAAAATTCTGCTATCAGCTAGAAGAATCAAAATGGAATCTAAGTCTATTTCTTTTAAATACAAAATAATATACATACTATGAATGTGCTTAAACATGGTTGCTTGTGTCTGTGTATGTGATATGTATATAATTGTATAAAGTATACTCATAAGAATATAGCTTCCACTGATTTCATTTACAACTATCTTTTATACAACTAGAACAATAAAAATACATTTTGTATTTAATTACACTTCAACTTTTAAGATAATTTCATATCGATGAAAATGTTGTCATTTATTATTTAGTATTACTCATAACTTTACAATTTAAGATTAAAGATACTCCAATAGTCTTAATTTTGACAGTCTTTGCTATAGTAATCAACTAAAACAAAGTAGCCATTATCTAGGATACCAGGTTTTCTACAAAACAAAAAAATGGTTGTAGTTAACATGCCCCTATGCTATAGCATTTGAAAAAACAAAGGGCAACATATGTAAATATAAAAGAAAAAATAATTTGCCCCAAAGCAGATATAGCAAAAATTCTAAAGGAATATCAAGTGAAATTTAAATAAAGATCAGTTCCACAGTAAGTCTTAATATTATTTTTCTTAAGAACGCTATAGCACCATGGATCTTTAAGTGATGTTAACATATATCACCATCCCAGCTCCCAGAATAATCACAAGATTCATGTTTCCTTTGCTACCAGCATGTACTTGTCTCCCTTCCAATATCTGAATTGATCTTTATTTATCCAATATAAATCACTGTATAGTTGGTAGAAATGTTTTAATGAAAAATAACAAAATCCAAGAATGAAAAAAACTAGCTGGTTATGTAACATGTTATTTAATCTTTCTAAATAAAGCCTCATTTTAAAAATAAATAAAGACAGAGTAGTTAATTATATGCATTCTCTTGAGTTAGTTCTTTATGATTTGACAACTTGCACGGCAGCTGTTCCTGTAAATATTACAATAAATTTCTAAATCTCCAGAGAACTGGTAAATACAGGCAGATGCACTTAACTGCTGGTGGGCAACAAAAGTCAGACTGCAGGAAACTGTGGCACTAATGTAGCTCTTGATTAATCTCTAATTACAGTTTTGTCATCTTAGCAGGGAGACAAAACTATATCACTTCCTAAATAGGCAAGCAGCATTTTGGCACCTAGCAACCGGCAGTTCATTCCTATTAGCCTCAGTGGACTTGATGCTGTTACATGGGAGGTGGCTACGGATCACTGCTCTATTATTTATGGAGCAGCATTTCCAGAGGCCTTCACAACAGTAGATAAATTAGCAGCTTAATAGGCCAGCACTAATAAAAACATAGCATAAGCTGAAGCACCAAGTATGAAATTAAAATGTGGACTAGCCCATAATGTTTGCATCATACATAGAAAGAAACGTTCATTTATTTCTGTTAATTATTCAACAAATATAGCATGAATGTGAGCATATTAATGAAAAACATGTAGACATTTTTTAAATCATCTCATATTATTTTATAAAGTAATTATATTAAATCTTTCAGAGAGAACTTTTTTTTAAAAAAAATTATTTTCCTCTTCCTAAGGGGATTCTCTTGGGTTCATTCTTAAGCCCAGGGATGAGAGGTGGCAAGCATTAATTAGAACTAGTGCAGATACAGGAGAGCCCTAAGTATCTGTGTAAAAGTGCCTTATTAAGCTCAAAGTGAGCAAATGAGGCTAATTCTCATCATGCTTCATTTCTCTTTCACTTTGGGTGTGATGAAAAAGTCTAAGGAATGACCTCACACCTCTGTCTGTGTCAGTAATTTGAAGGGAGATATAAAATTCTTAAGTTTTTTTTTTCCAGAAGACAACCCACAGAAAGGTTTCCTTAATTAAAATTGATGGAACATCATACTTAGTCTTAATAGTAGAGATTATACTATGATTCTGCTTGGGAAATCCAAAATGTAATATCCAACATGATGGCAACTTTTCATTTCCTTCAATTTTACTAAAAATTACTTTGGAACAAAATGGCATGATACAACGTGATATATATTTTTAAAAATCCACGTGCAGTTTTCAATTATAATAATTCCTATCATGAGAATTTTATCCAAAATGAAAATATACTATATTCACATCACTGTGTGACTTTAAAAAATTAAATTTTTCTGATGACACGAGTGGCAAAGTTTTTTTTAAAAAAACTAACATGGTAGCAATATATTATAAACATAATAAAATCGCTTTAAATTCAACAGCCCAGAATAATCTGCAGTAACAGTTGAGAAGCCACCTTATTGAAATGAGACTACTCACTCTAGAAATTGTTTCCATGTATAATTCTGTTTAAAAGAATTGTTCCTTAAAGGTAACTCAAATCTATATCATCACAAATTCTGAATATAAATTTTCAGTATCATTATGTCAATTTACCCAAAGAGGAAACACTGGAAGATGATGAAGTTTAAAAAGAAAGCCGTAGGTAGATTCTAGTATGTAGAGTTTAGATGCCTTTGAGACATCCAAGTGAAGATGTAGTAGTCAGGTGGATAGTGGTATGGAATTCAGAGAACTCAGAGCTAGAAACAGAAATTTCAGAATCATTGTCCTAGAGACAGTAATTGAAGCCATTGGCATGGATAAGATACTCTAAAGAGAGAGTAAAACATGAAAGAAGAGTGAAAATGAGGAACAAACTTTGAGGAGTTTCAACATTTAAGAATCAAGTAGAAAAAGTTGAAGTGGAAAGAAGACTGGTAAGTATTGGCCAAAGAGGACGAGGAAAAAATGCCATTGCCAATGCCAAGGGAAAGGAGTTTTGAAAAATGGAAAAGACATCTTAAATGCCATCAAAAGACTAAGTATTATTAGAACTGAAAAAACACAGTAGGAAGATCAGCTTAACAATTTCAAGAGAGTGATGAGGATGGACAGAAGAAAAATTTGAGTTGAGTAAATAAATAAGAAATATGGAAGGTGAGCGGGAATAACTACTCCCTTCTTTATTAAATGTTGTAATTACAGAGGAGACATCTGATGGTAGCTGGAGGGCTTCATTTTGTTGCTGATATTATTGTCTTAGAAGGTAAGGGAGTTGAGAAGATTCTAGTAGACAAAAAGATAAGAGTGATATAAGTAAATGAAGAGTACCCAGGTATGGGCACTGTAATTATTATTACAGGGCCTTCTTTCTTGTCCTAAAGAGTTTCATGCTATGTTTGATGGTAGTATTTGGGGGGCAGTGAGGGTGTGAAGAGGCAGTAAATTTGTTCTTAATATTTAAACATCTCTGAAGGATTTCTCTGATGCTCATGGCACTTGGGTCACACTATAACTGTGATGACCAGTAAAAATTATGTAGTAATTCTCAAGTCAATCAAGCTTTGCCTCTGTCTCCACTGGAGCCCCCTCAATATGGTTAAGAGGTAATCACTGCTCTATTCCTAAATTTTGCTTATTAGGCTATTTTTCTCTGGACCCAACACAGCCTCAGTTATCAGGCAGAAAACTAAGTTCTTCACTGAAGAAGCAAGTGTTCTCAGAAAAATATAGCACACAGAATGCAAAGAAGGTACTTTTGCCTTTTTCTATTCCCTCCTGATTCATAGACTTGGACTTTCACTGTAAGGGTATACCATCTCTTTTTCTCTAATTTCCATTGTCAAGTTTTCATATCTACCCCCTTACCTGCCCAAGAGAAATCTATTTTGTGTTTCTCCCTTCCCTACCATTCCGGGATTCAACCTTATTCTCTTTTTGTGCCTTGCCAAGTAAAGTATTTCAACGTAGTCCAGATGATCATGAGGACTTCTCTTAGTTCTTGTGATTGTAAATAGGAAGTGCTGTGTCCTGCAGGCACAGGAGTGTGAGAGTAAAAGTAGAGGCTCCCATTCTAGCTTACCTTTTTTTTTAATCAGGGACTAAGTTTTTCACTTGTTTAACTAAAAATAAAACCCATTTTAACCAAGAAAATATGAATGTTATTTCAGTGGTAATATAGTCTAATCTCACTTGAGTTCTTTCTTTGAACATGATTTTGAACTTGACCTTTGTGGAATAATTACATGAGTATTATTGCAAATGAATATTTGTATTTTTCTTTGGTAGTATAGTATAGGTCTCACCATACTAGTGCAAACAGCTCTTCCTTAGCCCTCTAAATCTCTCCTTACACAGAATGAGGGCAGGGTGGTTTCAAAACCACTATCCTCTTAATCTTTGAGAAATTTAGAATGTATAGGATCCAGAGCAATGGTGGAAAAGTTGGCTACAAAGAGAAGATAAACACCTTCTCTCAAAGAAGAAAACAAGGAAAAAATATGTGCAGGTGTCCAAAAATTAAAGAACATTTGAGTGAATTCTTGTCTTATGCTTTTATTTTCTTTGTGATGGAGAAAACATGCCCATTTGTTGAGAGTAATTGCAATGGATTGGCAAAATCAGAGTTTTGAAGAGCATTAAGAAGGTTTAAAACAGTTTTTGCAAGTGAGTGCCAGGACAGTGAGTCAATTAGAGAAACATAATAGAATTTCCGTGCTGACTTAGGGGTATTTGGCATTCGTTATTCACACATTAACAGTGGTACCAATCTACACTAATATATAATTTTCCGTGCAACAATCAGCTGCAAGGTTACAGAGAGAAAGGGAGTATTTTTGTTCACCCAGGGTGGAGGTTTTGCCAAATTGACAATATAAGATGAAGAAGCAATTGTTACTGAAATGATAGACAATGGAGCCTAAAATGGATGTGAATAGAAATAAAAAGAGGAGGGGACTAGATCCATAGAAAGAAGACAGTCCCCAAGAAGTCAAGAAAAAGTCCCAGTAGGAATAGTTGAGCTCTCAAGCAGTAATAGCAGGAAAATCTTATCAGAGACTTCCATGTTTGTTTCAATGATCTGGAGTAGTAGAGTAATTTCTGGTGTAGACAGTTTCAGCATGTGACACTGGTAGTGTGGATGAAGTAGAGTTAAATAAATCAAGAAACTTGGAAGTCAGGGAATTGGGTGAGTCTGTCATGTGGATACTGACATGTCCACAAATGATAGAGAAAACCATGAATCATGTGCCAAAATTTACGAAGAAGGAGCTAATGGTTTGGCTATAGAGCACTAGCTCTAGTGAATAGATATTCTTACTTTATCTTAAGCAGGTGATTTGGGGAATAATTATCTGCAGAAGCTATCAAGAGCAAGGAGGACGATGACCTCTCCTCTAAGTCATTAGTCAAATAGAAGAATTAATACAGGGTAACTGAGAAAAGTTAAAAACACTGAAAAGAAAATTCTAACATGTTCCACAGAAAATACTATAAATAAAACTTTGGTGTTTCTTTCTTAAAATTCAGATTCTAGTGGTTTAGATACATAAATTTTTAAATAGATAATGGATATATTAAGTGAAAATAATTTTAAAAGTCATAGTTGTTTTTAGCATTTCTAGAAGATTTTCCTTTTATCCAAAGATGAAGAAAACCTTCACGAGGACTTCAGTACGAGGTATAATCCTGAGATGCTGTATGTATGGGGTAGGAATGTCAGATAAAACCTTCCTTAGAAAGCACATGAAATGCACAGCTAACGTTAAAGAAGAGACATGGTCAATTAGTTTTAATAGCATGAGTATTCGGGAAGATTTGTTTAATGATGACACCCTCATTTTACTGAATCAATACCAGGGGGTGTTTTACAATGAAATGTCTCTCTCTAGTGAGTAATTTACAATAAATAAACCCATAAATCTATCAAGGCAGAAAATAAAGCCCCTTTGCTTGTCTGGGAATCTATAATGTATGCATGGCTAAAGATCAGTAAGAACTTTTGACACCCAAGTTCCAGGTCAGCAAATGGTCACTAGAGCTCTGGTAGTAAATTTGGGAAAGGCTATTCAAAATAATCCAATCATTAAGGATTTGTTTACTGATCATGAAAAACCTATGCATAAATGGCGAAGGTATATACATTCAAAACATGGATTACATTTTTGGGGAAAACAGTCTGCTCACTTGACATGCTGTTAAGTTTTATCCTTCTTAGATGTTGGTTAAGTGTGCATGTCCTGGAGTCCAGCTGTCTGTTTCACAATCCAGCCACTTACTAGTTGTGTGACCCTGAACATTTTACTTGACCTCTCTATGCCTGTTTCCTCAGCTGAAAAATGAGGTAATAATAGCACTTGTTCACATAGTAGTTTTGAAAATTAAATGAATTAGTCTGTGTGTAACATTTAAAGCTGAAAACAATACCAGGCACAGAGTAAGCACTCAATAGCTATAGCCCATATATATATATATATATATATATATATATATATATATATATTTTATATATATATTTATATATTTATATTTATATTTACCTTTATATATTTTCTTACATATTTTCTTGTAATACTTTATAATGTGGATTTCAGTATTATTTAAATTTTTAAGTCATACAGAATTTTTTTGTATAGTTTAATAATTTGGGGACTGGATCTTCAATAGGGCATGTGTTAGAACTTCTTAAATATTAGAGTTATGAAACAATAATATGTACCTTTGTAAAACAAAAATGATCTTAGAGACACTATGACACCTGGAAACCAGGTTATTTCTTTCTCGAAAATTGAACTGGATTATAAACTTACAATTCAAGTTCTACTTTTGTTATTCTATGAATAATTACCATCTTCAATATAAGTAGTTGTAAAAGCAATTCTTTTGAATCAGTGTAAAGTAAATGAAAGGTGAGATGTCTTATAGTGAGTTGGACTTTATTCTGTTGCAAAAAAACAAACTCATGTTTCCTCAAGTGAAGCAATGTATTTTAAGGATGCATAGAGAATTAAGGGAAAGAGGAAAAGCCATACTGCCAGGCTCAATAGAATGATGGAACAGAAAGGTCCTTTTGAGAACAGTACAAATGAAGATGGTATGGATTATCTAGTCCTTCTTTGTACTTTTTTTCATAATCTTACATGGCCATTGGGATTGGCCACATATATGCTTTTCCTTGGCCTCCCCTCTGAATCAGATTCTTCATGAGTGATGCCCTGAAGTTGGTATTCAAAAACTTCTCCTAGTTCTGGTCATGTTGTTCAGTGGGCACTTGCCCATGACCCATTGTTGAGAAGCACTCATCCACAATGAGCTTGTTGATTTAGCTCTTTTTCTCTGCCTCTAACCACCAACTGATTTTATTTTCCATGTCTCTCATTTAGTCTCTCAAAGGGGGATCAGATCACTTCTATCAAACACAATCTTTAATAAGTAATCATTCATAAATTTATATGTGTGTATATGTACATATGTGTGTATATGCTCACATAAAATTGTATGTGTACACACACACAAATACTCATACGTGCAATTGTACAAGAGCAAATACATTGTTCTAACTTATCCTCTTGGACCCAGTTCTTGAACTTTCATTTTCAGTGCTTCTGCCCCTCTTTTTTTGTCCTTTTTGAACTTGCTCATCCTAATCAACATTTGCTATTCATTAAACACAATGGTTGTCTTTTGCATCTTTGTAAGAAGAACCGTCACACTGGGTAAAATTCTTGAAGAACTAGATTCACTGCTTGGTCTACTTTGCTGTTGTTGTTGTCCTGGGTTTCTGACAAAATTACAACATTACAGAGTCAAACGGCTCCATGCAGTATTTTAAAATCCATTCCAACTGTGAGCTGAGTGAGCTGCAGGTTGGACAGACTGCCAAAGTCTGAGAGCTTCAGCATTTTCTTAGTGTCAGGATCTACTTCAATGATTTCCTGATCCAGGGCTGAGATCTCAGTAACAAAATTACCTTTCCTTAAAATTACCTTTCCTTTCTCTCTCCTCCTTCTGCAGCATGATGGAGATACCTCTCATGGGACCACTCTGAACCCCCTTCATCAGATGCCTGCTGTCTTGTGGAAATTCTTGCTGAAAATAATGGCAATCTCCTTGCACATGTGCTTATTCATGTGGAAATTGTTGCCCAGGCACATGTAGTACTTCTTTATAAAGGCCTAGGCCACCTTCTTCACAGTTTTGATGCAAATGCTGCCCATGTTGCTGGGTCCCTGGTAAAAGGGTCTTCTTTTGTTACTTCATTTCCTACTGCCTTATCAGAAATTACATTTATCTATAAGATGTACCAGCAGGTGACAAAATATGTCTTTATCAGAAAACAGAGATTGAGCCTATCCACTGGGATCACAATGTAGATGTAATATATTTGATGTATACTGTTGCAATTTTCAGAGTAGCAAGATTAGGTACACATGAGAAGGAAAAACATTATTGAGATCAAGAGTTTAAAGGAGTACACTGGTAGAAATCGAAGTCAATGTCAGCATTTAGTTCATTGTTCTCAGCACCGTAGAATTTGATCCTGATTAGGAGCTTTATACCTTGACATAAGATAACTGTAGCTCAGCAATGTGTCACAGATGGTGGGTCATTCTTCAACAGTATTATAAGAAGCCTGTACTACTTTGTCTTTTTACTACTCAATTATGATTAGATCTTTGAAAATAAATTCATGGGTGTTTATTCACTACTTTTGCTCATCTGTGTACAGTGTGCCATGTAATGTAAATGCTGAGCTTACAGAGAAGCAGCAGAAATGGAAAGATCTTAATCATTATGCATAACGCTTAAGAATCACTGTTATAAGGAAAACCATGGTAGTCCTATTTGTCAGTAAATCATGAGGGCACTCAGTGGGGATTTATTTCCTTAAATCCTAAAAAGAGGCATTAAAAAAGAAATAGTTTATTTTCTCTTGCTTCCAGATGTTGTCATAACTGCATGTGAGACATGGAAGTGCAGCAACCACCGTGGTACCATATCGAGGGTCATAGATTAGAGTCATGCTTGGGATGGCAGAGAGGAAAAGGGAAAGACCATTGTTTCAATGACCCAATTACATTGTCAAGTCACTGAATTAGTCAAACCTGGAGCCACCCTCTTCCTAACTCATTATTTGAGACAATAGACTATTTTAAACTGACTGTTCTGTTACTTGCAGCCAAATGCTTTGTAACTGATTTGCATAGATTAATACATTTGTTATTTTCAAGAAATCTATGTCATGAGGAAAGCAAGTCTTAATATCTTCATTTTAAAGATGAGTATTCTGCAGTTCAGAAAAATCAAATGAGCCACTTAATTAGTTAGTGGCAAATCTACAACTAGAATTCCAATAATTAATCCTGGAACTTAACAGGAATTACTATATAATGTCACATTGCCTTTCAAAAAGAACGCATGCAGAATCACCAAAGGCTAACAGTCAGACTTCTGTATATAGTGCCTTTCTGCAGAAAAATATTTCAAAGGGGTAGGACCATTCTACTCTAAGTAGATAGCTAGAAGTAAAGTTATAATAGAATGATTGCCCAAGTAGGAAACACTACTTATTGTACCTGCATTCTTTCAATTGTTTATTCAGTTACCCATTCAACATGCAGGTATTGAGTGTCTTATATGTGTCATGAAATATACCAGCAGCTTGTGCTGCAGAGAGAAAGTATAGATAAACTTGCCTGAAAGAATCTTACAGTATATAAATCTTAACAATTGGCAAAACACTCCTAAGAGTTCCTTCACCTGCACAGTAAGAATTACTGTAGTAGGAAATTCTTCCCACCTTCCCCGTCTGATACAGTAAATAAAAAACAATATTTGTCCAGGGATGGGGGTAAAGTAGCAGTGATTATGATACCTTCAAATACTTAAAGAATGAAGGGGTAGTGGCTCTTGTCTGATGTAGGTTGTGTTCTCTGGAACCAGGTTGAAATGGAGTTTGGTGTAAAATATTTATTAGATACCAGCACCTAAGGAAAGAAGGAGGATAAAGCAATATGGGCAGAAGTCAAAATTCAATGCAGAGCTTATAAATTCTGGCCAAGCCAGCTGGGAGTTCTGGACTTAGTATGTTTTTCTGAATGTCCCACATGGGTAAGTCACTGGCCTTTTATATCCTGCCCTGATCAATTGTTAGATGAGCATGACTTCAGCAAAGCAATTCTCTGAAGCTAAACAGATTATGAAGGAGCTCATAGTTGGATACTCTCTTCTGACCACACTCCATACAAGTAGGCAGCAAGTTCTTCCTCAGAGGGGATCTGGGTTGCACACCTCTGTGTTAATCTGTCCATAATAATTCCCATTTAATTCATCAGTAAGGAATCTGAAAAACCTATGTGAATTATGGTGGATAAGAGTAGGCAATTGGGGGCTTCCCTGGTGGCGCAGTGGTTGAGAATCTGCCTGCCAATGCAGGGGACACGGCTTCAAGCCCTGGTCTGGGAGGATCTCACATGCCACGGAGCAACTGGGCCCATGAGCCACAACTACTGAGCCTGTGCGTCTGGAGCCTGTGTTCCGCAACAAGAGAGGCCGCGATAGTGAGAGGCCTGCGCACCGCGATGAAGAGTGGCCCCCGCTTGCCACAACTAGAGAAAGCTCTCGCACAGAAACGAAGACCCAACACAGCAAAAATAAATTAATTAATTAATAAACTCCTACCCCCAACATCTTCTTTACAAAAAAAAGAGTAGGCAATTGAAAAGTCAACTAATAATCATAAAGAATTGCAATATTTGATAGGCCTCTATAGAAGCCATAAAAACACACCTCTTCAGGGATCATAACTGACTAATGGCACTGGCTGCTCCACTTCTGGATCCACTACCATGCTTGCACTGAGTCCACACCTCCCACAAACTGCTCCCAGTCAATGAATGAGAACAGCAAGAGTACAAAGGCAGTCTCATTCCTGCAAGATGCAAGATCCTTTCATTAATAACTGTGGCCTAAGGACTTCCACCAGCCTAGCCAAAACCTTTCTGGAATAGTACTGTGGTCTGAAACTATTTTAACCTGGGGTAGGACAAATAATGTTCCCTCAAAGATGTCTGTATCCTACTCCCTGAACCTGTGAATATGTTACCAAATCATGGGGACACTAATTGACCATGTGACTAGAACTGCCCATCAGGAGTTGAACTCTGTCAGACCTACCAAGTCATTCATTAGGTAGGTCCAATAGCAATCAATTTTAAAGTGGAAGCAGTGCACCTGGAATCAACCTTGAGAAGGTTCATATTGTACAAGTAAGTTTGCATGAAGAGGTGGCCTAGGACCCCTATAATCTGCCACAATTGAAATAATGCCTCTCCCTTGGTATATATATATGGCTTCATGGAAGATTGCCAAGACCAACTAACAAAGAGAATATAGTCTGAACTTTGTTCTCAGATGGGTCAACTTGGCATGTGAGGACAAGCTAAATATAAACTACTCATGAACCACAGACCCACTCAAAGGTGGTCCTCATTGGTAAGGGGAAATCCTTCCAAAGGGCAGGGCTTCAGACAGTAGATTTCATCACCTTTCTGTGAAGAGAGAAGTATCCCGAGATAAGTGTATACTTGGAATAATGTGTAGGGGCAAATAGCTTTAGTCAGTTGGGCAGAAACCAGAAGGAAGCAAGATTTTTTTTTTAACATCTTTATTGGAGTATAATTGCTTTACAATGGTGTGTTAGTTTCTGCTTTATAACAAAGTGAATCAGTTATACATATACATATGTTCCCATATCTAGGAAGCAAGATTTAAAGATCCAGGACAAATGAGATCAGGAAAGAGGTATATGGAGGGGCAAAAACAGAGAGGATCTTTGTAAAATAGCACATTACAGTAAGCACTCGATCCTTGCTGCTTGTGATTATTATTGTTGTTGTGGTGACTGTTAATTTATTGTTCTACCACTTCATGATAGGTTTAATTAGGTCTTGTTCATTAATCTCGTTTAGTATTTTGTTGGCCATTTTAGTTTGCAGAAATCTCTCTTTATCTTGATTTTCTTGCACTCTTTCTTTGAAAATCTCTTCATTTTCTCTACTCTTTCTCAAACCTCTATTGATCAGATTTTGGCCATCCAGAGTTTAAATTCTGTACTTTTTTTTCTTTCAATTTTTGAATCTCATTGCTTTTTTGCTTTTGTTTAGGAGTTTCCCTCAATTGTACTTATACTTCTTCTATTTGGTGTTTGTTAGATTTTGGAAGCTAGTGTTCAGTTTCTAAGAGTTCTTTTTACTGGCTCCTTTATATTTGCATCCTATTCCAGAGTTTCAGAAATAATATTTTTTTCAACTCTATGTGAGGATTCTACTTAGAGCTTTGTTTTAAGTTCTATACTGTACTTCAAATCATTTCTTTTTTCTCCTAGGATTATGTGTTTATTTCTCTTAATCTTTCTTGCCTATGTTGTAGGCTTTTCTCAAATCTTTGGTGACCCATAGGTATTTGTTCATATTTAATAATAAACTTACCCCAAAATAAAGTTTTACAAAGCTCTGTGCACATAGGTGGGTTTGCTAATATATAGGCTTTACTTTAAGTGAGAGGCTATGATGGTTATCTGGGGGCCAACATCATATAGGGGTGCTCTAAATGCCAGAATGCAAAGGTCTTGACTCTAGGGGTCTGTCACCTATGCTAGCTGCCTAGCTCTCCTCCAGATGCCTCATTTACTTTGTTTAGGTAAGAATACTTGCATTTTGAGCCTAAGGGAGAGTCCTCAGCTGCTGCTGTTCTACTGGAAGGTACAAGCCAGTCTACTCTTCCATATATGGACTTGTAAAATATCCTCTATTTTTTCCACCCACATATTATATCTACCCTTTCATAAACCTGATATTCCCTATTGCTGGGCCTCTCTAGAGTTAAACCAAAAAGGTCAAATATATCCTCACCTAGAATTCTCTGTTCTGCTTCATCAGTCAACAGAGTTAAATAAATACAGTTCTTGCTTTCAAGAAGCTCAGACTCTTGGGTTTTTCATAAACACACAAATAGATAATTATAATACAATGTGAAAAACACAGTGATATATTTATATAGGTGTGATTGCATGATCATAGAGACACGGTGCCCAAACCCATTTGAGAGTCACAGTGCTGAGCTTTTGTGGTCAGGTAAGATGTGCTGGGAGTGAGCATCATCTTTCTCAAGGCCTCATGCCTCACCACTGATGGATTATGGGATCACAGACTTTGTTTCTTGGTTGTTAATTTTAGTGTCATCATATGAAAAGGGGTATAATTCTATATTCCTCATAGGGTATTTTATAACGATTAAATGGCATGATACACATAAAGCCCACATAAAAATGCTTGGAACTAGAAAGATCTTGCATACAGAATGCCTTCAATAAATGGTAGGTACTAATTTTCTTCAATTCTATTATATTCTTTTATCACATTCTATCTTCTCTAAGATGGGAATTCTTCTTATGATTTATGCCAGAGAAATGTGTCATCTGTCAGGCACTGGATTAGGTTATGATATAGTTGTCATTGCTTGTTTTTGTGTAAATTTAGAAATGCTTAGAAGGTACCTGCTTGTCATCTCAGTTGAGATATTTTTATTGGTAGTTCTAGAATTGATTGAACTTAAAAATAATTCTTAAATTCTTGTTCCAAATGTCTTCAAGAAAATAACTCTATGATGCAGAACTGATACAAAAGCCTTATCATATATACAGAAAAACCCTGCAATTAAATGTAGTAGAGGTTGCCAAATCTCTCTGGATAGCACTAACATTTTCAAATCTATGACAGGTTAGTGTGACAGATTAATTCACAATGGGCTATGGTTTAGGAAATAACATTTTTTCTGCCCAAAACTTCTAGCTGACTTTTAAGAAAAGTTGAGTTACTCCTAGAAATTCATATCTGAATTAAAGGAAAGAAATGTTTCATCTGTTTTTTTTTCAATCTGCTTTAGAAGTGTATTGTTAATGTTGGAGATGCAAAACTATGAGCATGGATCAAAACCTGCATGTTATCTTCCTCATAACATGTAAAACTGCCAATGTACATGATTAAATCAGAAAATCTTTAAATAATGAACTCGATTTTTCTTACTATGTTAAAGAGGAAAATAATGTGAAAATCTCTATTAGTCAAGAGAGAGGAACAAAACTATAATTATTATTTTTTTTGGTAGAACAGTAAATGGATGTATCAGTTAGCAATTGCTGTATAACAAACCACTCCAAAACTGCATGGCTTAAACCAGTAAATGTTTGTTTATCATACAATTCGGCAGATTTTTAGGCAGTTCTGATAAGAATCAGACTCAGCTGATCTTGGCTGGGTTTGCTTATGATTCTGGGGTTAATTGACAGGTAAGTTTTGACAAGCTTGTCCAGAATAACCTCAGCTGGGACAACTTGTCTGTATTGCATGTGTTCTCCCACCCTTCAGGAGGTTAGCCTGAATTTATTCTCATTCTGGAGAAGGGTGCAGAGAGGAAGAGAAAGAGTGAGTGGAAGAATGCAATGCCTCTTGAAAGATAAGCTCAGAACTAGCATATCATCACTTCTGACACAGGTTTGCCAACACAATTCACACAACCAGGCCAGATATAAAAGAGTAAATGATAAATTCCACATCTTGAGGTCAGGAGCTACAAAATAACATTTCAAAAGGTACAGATACTTGGAGGAATAAAAGAATTTGTAGATCCACATATTTCAACCCCAATCAACCAAAATGGGGATTCAGCATCAAGCAAATACTTGCTTCAATATAATTTTTTGTGCTTCAAATATTTCTGCTGCCAAGTAACTTCATGTTTGTGATGCCACGTGATTTTTTTAATTTTAATTTTTTAATTGAAGTATAGTTGATTTGCAATGTTGTGTTAGTTTCTGCAAAGTGATTCAGTTTTATACATGTATATTTATGTGTATATATATATTCTTTTCAGAGTCTTTTCAAGATATTGAATATAGTTTCCTGTGTTATAGAGTATGGCATTGTTGTTGATCAATTTTATGTATAGTAGTTTGTATCTGTTAATCCCAAACTCATAATTCGTGATTTAAAAAAAAATTTTAACCTTAGGTTTCTTATTTGTAAAACAAGGAGGTTAGATAGATACTACTTTATGTTTTCAAACAAAATTCTTCTCACCCAAAGAGATTTTACTATACTTCCTTGGGAGATGAGATGGGAGTGGGGCATGCTTTTCCCTCAAAATCACTGATTTAAACATCCCTAAAGAATATTTCCATTCTAAATCTTTATCTCCAAAGACTACTCCTGAGTTCTTCACTTTATTTTCTACACCTATATACTCTTTCATTAAACAGTCCATCCATTTATAGATACAATGATTACGTATTAATCCAGAATTTTTCTTGAACTCTATTTCCTTCTAATTACTAAATTATTTTAATGGAAATTTCTTGACATTTTCCAAATCCAATTTATGTTATGTATCTCTGCTCTCTACCAAGAAAGATGAAAAGAAATTGACTTTACCTCCTGCCAAAAACAGCCAATAAATAAACAAAATAAATGGAAAACAATTTTTTTTAAGACACTGAATATTTGTCAATGAATGTCATTGATCCCTGACCTGGGAATGTGACAGGTACTATCACTACTGATTCTACTAATATTGAAGATAATGAACAACTTTATGCCAATAAATTAGACAACTTAGATGAAATGAAAAAGATCCTTCAAAGACACAAACTACCAAAGTTCACTCAAGAAGAAATAGATAGCTTCAATGGCTTAATATAGCACTATTTCACTTGATCATGTTTTATTTCCTCATCTATGTTTATGATACCATCATTTTACTGGTCTGCATCTTTGAAATCTCAGAATTATTATTTAATATTTATACTTCTTTTTCTTCAAAATTAATTAATAACTCTTGGTAAACTTCTTTCATAATATTTCTCTCATTTTAATCTTTTTTTTTCTATTTCCTTTGCCATAGCCCTCTTGTTGTTGAATTTTGTTTCTGTAAGACTCTCTTTCTATCTTCTTTTTTCAAATAGACCTGGCATGTAGCATAATGCATAACTAGAATTTAGTTAGCAGACAGAGGATATTTGTTGAATGAATAATATGGTGGTTAAGTTCATGAGTTCTGAAAATTAGGCTGCCAGAATTTTATATCTGGCTTTTAAAATCTATCTTTTGGAAATTTTACCTTTCTCATTTAAAAAAAATAATAACTCTATCTTCCTCATAAAGTTGTTATGACTATTATATGAATTGGTACAGAGTGATCACTTAGGGTAATAACTGGTATATAGTAAATTCTCAAAAAACATTTTCAATTTTTACAAATGAATGAAAGAATAAATGCATGAATCATTGCACTAAAAAACCATGAAATGCTTTTAAGCATGGATGTGCCAAAGTCTTATCAGTGCTTTAAAAACTAAATTTGACAATGTGAACAATGGATTAAAAGAGGGTCAATCTAATGTCAAGGAAGTTCATGTAGAGTTTACCCACATCCAGCCCAGAGATAACAAGCAGGTGAATTAAGGCAATAAAAAGGGCATTAAAATCAAGGGGCCCCTTTCTTCATCTTCGAAGCCACCAACGGTGGGTCAAGTGTTTTTAACATTCTTAGTCTCTCTGATTTCTCTCCTTCTTGGAAATAGTGACTGCCTAAGACTGAGGTTTAACCAGAACAACAGAGAATAACTCCTGCTACCAGGCAAATAAGCATTGAGTAACAATTAAGAGGGTAATGCTGCTGAGAGACTCACAAGAACATGGAGAGAGACAATCTCTGAGCTTTAAAACAAAGAAAAGAATAAAAGCTGAGAATGGAGCAAGCATTGAGAAAATCTCCTTGGCATACAAGCCCTCAATGTAAACACAGTATCATTAGAAAATTTTGAACCCTGTTTTCACTGAGGGTAACCATAGCAATGACAAACCTCAAATCCTCTTCATCTCCTCACTCGATTAAATTAAACCCTGATACTAAAGGAATAACAAAAAGAATGCTGTTCCCATTTCCAGACATTACAACTATTTATTTGTCTCTATTATTCTACACAAAATATATAGCACTCAACCACAACAAAAAATTATGAAGTAGAGAAAAAAAAAGGAAAAAAACAACTCACTGCCAAGAGGTTAATAAAGAAAAACTCAGATATAACACATATGTTGCCACTGAGAGAAAATTTTTTAATAAGTATAATCAATGTGTTAAAGGTTCTAATAGAAAAGGTGGGAAAAATGAAAAATCAGATGGATAATTTCAGCAGAGATGGAAACTATAAGAATTAAATGGAAATGCTAGAAACAGAAAACAAAAGAATGTACTAGAAAAGAAGAATGCCTTCAATAGGCTCATAGATTCAGTTAAAGAAAGTACACGCAACTTAGCTAAGGAAAGAATAAAAGACCTAACGAAGATAAGTCAAAAGAGGTGACCCAAACTAAAGATAAAATAAATTAATAATGATAATGATGACAATAATAGAATAAAAGACTAAAGGATTTAAGAACTTTGAACCAATATCAAATGAGATAACTTACATAAAATCAGAATTCCAGAATGGGAAGAAAAAATATTTGAAGAAATAACTGCCAATAATTTTCCAAAGTTTACAATAACAAACCAAAGATCCAAGAGCTCAGAGACACTGAGCAAGATAAATTTAAAACACACACACATGTATATATTACCAAAGCCAGAGAAAAATGAAGAACTTCTTGAAAAAAAAGAAAAATGATACATTACCAATGGAGAAATAAGAATGACATAAATTACATTACACTTATCAGAATCCACGCATGTGAAGACAATGGAGTGATATTTAAAAGTGCTAAAAAGAAAAAATTCACTTCCCACAAATATACTTCACAAATGCATTTAAAATAAAGACTCTTTCAGAGAAACAAAGAGAGAAATTATTGCTAGAAGACCAGCACTAAAGGAAATATTAAGGAAGTTTATCAGGTTGAAGAAAATTATACCAGATTGAAATTTGAATTTGTACGAAGAAATGAAGTTTACTGAACATGGAAGGTAAAACAAAATAAACAAAGGTAAAAAAATAAAATAAAATAAATATTTTTCTTCCTTTAATTACTCTGAAAGGTAACTACCTGTATTGGTTAGAGGTCTCCCGGTATACATATGAAGAGAGGGGGGTGGAGAGGGAGAGAGACAGAGACAGAGAGATACAGAAAGAGATACATGTACAGAGAGAGACAGGGATTTACTGTAAAGAATTGGCTCATGTTATTATAGCGGCTGGGAAGTCCAAAATCTGCAGGATGGGCCAGTAGGCTCAAGACCCATGAGAGCCAATGGTGCAGCTCTAGTCCAAAAGTAATCTGCCAGAGAGTTTTTTTCCATACTCAGGAAGGCCAGTCATTTTTTTCTATTCAGCCCTTCAGCTGACTGGGGTCTACCCACATTATGGAGGGCAGTCTGTGTTACCCAAAGTTCACCAATTTAAATGTTAATCTCATACAAAAACACTCTCAAAGTTGACACAGAATTAACCATCACACTATCTAAAGCAAAAATAGTAGCAATGTATTTTGTGTTTATAGAATATGTAAAAGTAATATGTGTGACAAAAATAGCCCAGAGGTTGGGAAGTGGAAATTTTAAAAATATATGTATTTAAGGTCCTTACACAACATGTGAAGCAATGTAATATTATTTAAAGGCAGACTCTAATTAAATTAAGTTGTATGTTGTAAAACTTAGGAAATTCCTAGAATAGTTAAAAATGTATAAATAATAAAAAAGTAGAAAAACATAAACCATAAATAAATGCTTAATCAACCCAAAGGAAGGGAGGGGAAAAGAAAGAAAATAGCTCCCCTCCCACCCAAAGAAAAAGCAACTGAATAAGCAGAAACAGGTACCATGATGGTAAAATTTATACCAGTCATTTTAATAGTCACACCAATTAAAAGAAAAATTGTAAGATTAGATTAAAATGCAAGATCTGACTGTTGTCAACAATAAACACATTTTACATATACAGTTAAAGGATGGGAAATGATATAACATGAAAACAAATTTTTTAAAAGCTGGAGTAGCTATATTAATATTAGACAAAAAAAAGACTTGGAATAAAAAATGCTACCACAGTTAAAGGGAGCTATGACATAATGATAATGGACTCAATTCTCAAAGAAAACCGAGAAATCCTAAATATGTATGCACCCACAACAGGGTTTCATAATACATAAAGCAAAACTGGAAGAGACAAATCCGCAACTACAGTTGGAGACCTCAACATTCTTCTCTCAGTACTAGATAGAACTAATTGGCAGAAAATGA
Organism: Hyperoodon ampullatus; assembly: GCF_949752795.1. Classification (NCBI taxonomy): domain Eukaryota; kingdom Metazoa; phylum Chordata; class Mammalia; order Artiodactyla; family Ziphiidae; genus Hyperoodon; species Hyperoodon ampullatus. The sequence goes on along the minus strand of NC_136917.1, from coordinate 136,132,848 downwards.
AAGTTAAAATATTGAAGACCAGAAAAGCACTCTCTATCAAATTCATCTAACTTACATATATAAAATTCTTACAATGACAGCTCTTCTTATACACATTCTTAAGAAGTGCACATGGAACATTAATTAAGATAGATCATATTTTGTACCATAAAATCAACCTTGTTAACTTAAAGAAAATACAAATCATACAAAGGTTATACTCTGTCCATATAAAATCAAATTAAAATTTAAAAAATAGATAACAAAAATACATTCTTAAAATATTCTAATATTTGAAAATGGACTTCTAAATAAATATAAAACAAAGAGGAGAAAATAATAAGTGCAGAACTCAATGAAATTAAAATAAGAAAATTAATAGAAAAAATTAATAAAAACAAAAATTAGTTCCTTGAAAAAATCAATAAAACTGATGAACTTTTACCCAGACTGACCAAGAAAAAAAGAAAAAGAAAAAACTCAAATTATCAATATTAGGAACAAGAGAAGATGCATCATTCAAAACCCAACAGATATTAAAAGAATAATAAGGGAATAGTATTATATTTAGATAAATTTGAAAACATGGATGAAATAGATCAACACCTTGAAAGACACAAACTACCAAAGTTACTCAAGAAGGAACAGATAATCTGAATTGTATTATATTGTGAAAGGAGCTATGTCAGGAATGAATGAGACGTGACCTAAGGACCTCTATGTTTACTGCCTGAGCTGAACCTTTGCTAAAGACTGAAATAAAACTGCTGAATAGTTGGTGAGTTGCCAAAAGGAAATAATGCTGAGAATGGGACTTTTTCTGGACAAAGAATATATACCTTTCCCTATTGACAAATGAGATGTGTTCTATAACCCAATTATATGTACAGAAAAAATTTACCCTCCAATCCAAATATTTGATAAACAATTTGTATAACCCTGCATGAACTTTCCCTGTTTTCTCATAAAAGCCCTCACCCATTTTCCTCTGTTGGGACAATATTCTGGGTTCCTCTGGAATCTGTGATTCATAAATTGCAGTTCTAAGAACCCAGATTAATAAATTGCCTTTTTGCCTCTTTATAGTTCATGGTCCCTTCGCTGACAATATCTACTGTAGAAGCTTAATTCATAGTTAAAAACTTTCCAACAGAAAACTTAAGGCCCAGATGATTTTACTGCACAATTTATCACACATTTAATGAACAAATAGTTTTAATTCAATCTTTCTATACAATCTTTTAATGATGAAAACCTGAACATTTTACACTTAAGATTGGGAAAAGGTAAGATTGTTCTCTCTTTCCACTCTCATCCACCATTGTATTAGGGTCCTAACACCAGTTCAATAAGGCATAAAGTAGAAATTTAATGAATATAAATTAGAAAAGAAGAAATAAAATTCTATCCTTTCGCAAATGACGATTGTCTACATAAAAAACAAACAAGCAAACAAAACCCTCAATCTAAAAAACACTATCATAGAATTAATAAGTGAGTTTAGAAAAGTTACAAGTTTCAAGGTCAGTACATTAAAATCAATTGAATATACTAACAATAAAATATTGGAATTCAAATTTAAAGTACCATTTATAATAGCACTGATAATAATAAAATACATAGAATTAAATCCAACAAAATATATTTACTAACTTTAGGCTAGTAACTAACTTTAGGTTGAAAACTACAGAATATTGATGAAAGAAATCAAACAAGGCCTAAATAAATGGAGAGATATACTTCGTTCATGGATTGGAAGACAATATTCTTAAGATGACAATTCTCCCCTATTGATCTATACATTTGAAGAAATCTCAATCAAAATGCAAACAGAACTTTTTGGAGAGATGAACAAGCTGATTCAAAAATTTATATGGAAAGAAAGGAATTGTCCAAAAAAAAAACTGTGAAAAAAGAATAAAGTTGAAAGGCTCACACTAATTGATTTCCAGAGTACAGTGTGGTATTGTTGTCAAGGTTGGCCCATAGATCAATTTAGCAGAATAGAACATCCAATAATGTACCCACACAGATACTGGCAATTGATTTTTGACAAAATGCAAATACAATTTAAGTGAAAAAGAAGAGATTTTTTCAGATAATGTTGCTGACAACAATTGGTCATCCATTTTGTAAACAAAAAATTTAATCTAAACCTCACCTATTAACAAAAATTAGCCCTAAATAATTTAAAAATCTACCAAAAGATATAAAGCTATAAAATTTGTGTAAGAAAAAAGAAGAGAAAATCTTTTTGACCTTAGGTTAAACAAAGAGCTCTTAGCTACATCACCAAAAATATGATATTTCAGAGAAAAAAAAAGATAAATTGGACTTTGTCAAAATTAAAATAGTTTGCTCTGTGAAAGACATTGTTAAGAGAATGAAAAAGTAATTCACAGGTTCCACATGAAAGGAGCTTGGATGTCACCATGCTGTCCTAATAACAAGTAAAAAGATGAATAGATTAAGAAATCAACAATTCTTCTTGCATCCATAAGATAGGGAAGGACACAGAGCAAAACACTACTCCCAAGTTTGGACACAAACAGACAGATAAAGGGAGTCTTGACTTACCAGAGCAGAGACTCACAAAAAGAAACCTCCATGGGAACCTCCACGGGTGGGTAGGAAATCTTGAACTTTAATTGACAAATTGCTGAAGGCTCAGTGCAGATAACTCAAGAGATTAAAAACTCCAGGAAGACTCAATCATCAGTATTGTGAGATTTGCCACCAGGAGTGGTAAACTGAACTCCCAGAGTAAATATGGAAGAGAAGTCCCCTCAGCCTCCTGGCAGGTGGGAGGGAAAAGGAACCATTTTGAAATACTGCAGAGCATTCCACTCCTTTTAACGAGGCCTACCTTCAGGTGAAACTAGTTAACTAACCAAGGGGAAGTTAACTAACCAACTCCAGCTGAGTCTAGCCTTCTCCTTGGGAGAAGGGTAATATGTAACAAACTCCAGCCCACTCTAGCCATCCTGTCCCACCCAAGGGGGGAGAAAAAAGGAAACCCTGTGAAGCTCACAGTACAGAGGCACAGGCTCACTAAAAGACTGATACCTAATCATAGGACTATAAAACACTTGCCCTCCCCCCTCATGCCTCACCACCACATTACTAAAGGCCTCTTACAGCAGTTCCATTTTCCTGGTATAGCATGTCTGGCTATCAATCAAAAATTACAAGGCTTAAAAGGCAAAAAGCACAACTTGAAGAGACAGAGCAAGCATCAGAAGCAGACCTGGAGGCAGGGATGTTAGAATTATCAGATAGAGAATTTAAAAACTGTGATTAATATGGTAAGGGCTCTAATGGATAACGCTGACAGCATGCAAGATCACATGGGTAATCTAAGCAGAGTGATATGAATCTGAAGAAAGAATCTAAAACAAGAAACACTAGAGATGAAACTCCGTAACAGAAATGAAGAATGACTTTGAAAGACATATAAGTAGATTGGACACAGCTGAGGAAAGAATCCCTGAGCTAGAGGATATATCACTAGAATCCTCAAAACCAAAAAGCAAAGAGAACAAAGACTGGCAAAAGCCAGAAGAGAATATCCAAGGACTGTGGGACAACTACAAAAAGGATAATATACATGTAATCAGAATATCAGAAGAAGAAAAAGAGAGAGAAACAGAAGAAATATTTGAAATTATAATGATTGAGAATTCCCCATAAACTAACGGCAGACACCAAACCACAGGTCCTGGAGGCTTACAGAACAACCAATAGTGAACGCTAAGGTAAACTACTGACTCTGGGTGATTAGGATATGTCAATGTAGGATCATCCTTGGTAAAAAATGTACCATTCTGGTGAGTGATAATGGGGGAGGCTATGCAGGCATGGGGGCAGAAGGTATATAGGAAATTTCTGTATCTTCCTCTCAATTGTGTGGTAAACCTAAAAGTACTCTAAAAAATAGTCCTTTAAAAAAAAGGCAAGTTTTACTATAAATCAGGGGCAGAAGTGCTCTAAGTGCACTTAGAGCAGTGCAAAAAAAAAAATAGGATAATTCATAGACTAGGAGAAAATATTTGAAAAATCCATGAGACAAAGGATATGTATCCAGGAAAAAATATATATCAATATGTCTATATTTGTGTATGTATACATACATACATGAGTAAATTCAAGAATAAGAAAGCAATCCAATAAGAAATGGACAAAACCTTTGGGGAGACAGTTCACCAAAAAAGATAGACAGATGGCAAATAAGCACATGAAAAGATACTCATAATTATTTGTCTTTAGGGAAATGCAAATTAAATCAATTTTGTATCACCATTGTGGTGGTACAAGATGCCACTACACATCTAACAGAATGACTAAAATTTTTTATTTTTTTTTAAAGAAGAAGAAATTAACAATACAATGTAGCTGCAAGGATTTAAAACAACTGGACATCAATGCATCACCTGTGGAAACATACACTGTAGAGTCACTTTAGAAAACAGGTTTGTCTTTTAAAATTAAACACATATTTACCACATGACCCAGCAATTCTAGATATTTACTGAAGAAAAATGAAAACATGTGTTCACACAAAAATCTATATGCAAATGTTTAGAGCAGCTTTACTCATGATTGTCAAAACCTGGAAACAACTCAAATGTCCTTTAACTGGTGATGGTTAAACAAACTGATACCCTCATGTAATGGAATACTAACACTATAAGGGAATACTAATCAGCAATAAGAAGTAACAAAATGATTGATACATGCAACAACGTGAATGAATTGCAAATGCATTTTGCTAAGTGAAGGAAGCCAGGCCCAAAAGAGTACACAACGGATGGTTCCATTTACATGACGTTTGGGAAAAGGCAATACAATAGAGACAAAAAACATACCGTGGTTGCCAGGGCCTAGGGTTGGCAGGAGGAGACTACAAAAGGTTAGCAGGACATTTGGAGGGATGATGGAGCCATTTGAATCTTGGCTGTGTTTGCCAAACGTCACAGAACTGTACACTGTTCAAAATTAAGAATTATACTGTTCCTTTGAAACAAGAGCCCATATAATTTCTAGGTTAAAATTTATGGTCCCTGTTTCTTCTGAATTAGTTTTTAATTAATCAATGGGTATTATTTAACATATTTTTATCTTTAAATTCAAGTCAGGAAGCTTGATATATAAACATTTGGGCCTAAGTTTTAAAAATTAGAATTCTAAAATGCAGCAAGAATTAGTTATATAAATTTTGAATAATATAGTTTGTTTATAATAACAATTCAAATTAAACTCCTCATGGGTTCACTGTGTTCTAAGTAAATTAATGAAAAAAGATACCTACTTATTAATTACAAAGATAAAGACAAGAAATTCTAATGAGCATTAGTGGCTGGGAAATAAAACTAGAGCAGCTTTGCAATAATAAAAGATTAAAAAGACAAAGAAACTATCTGCAAAGTGTGGATGAAAATAAATGTTGTACCTCAAGAATTTTATGTAAAATAGGGTAGGTAAAGAAACAGCATTTATGGAGAAAAATGAGAAAAAAATTAAAAGTAAGAAAATGTAAGATTTGGAGCAGTTTCACTGTAAAAGATGGAGATTTGAGAGTCATTTGCACAGTTGACAGTTAAAGACATTTGAGTTGATTACACCTCAGAATAAAGACAAAAGAAAAGAGGTACAAGGGAAAGACCTTGGGGAGAAATCTAATATATATGTATATATGTGGAAACAGGTAAAGGAGAAAGGGGCAATATGGCCAAAGTGGGAAAATGACAACATTAATCAAATTTAAATTTAAAATAATCTATTTGTTGTTAAGGAAAAGTTTAGAAAATAATTTCATATATTTTGCAATTGGTACGCAACATATAGAACACATGCGTGTAAAGAATTTTGAACTAGGACTTCCCTGGTGGTGCAGTGGTTGAGAGTCTGCCTGCCGATGCAGGGGACATGGGTTCGTGCCCCAGTCCGGGAAGATCCCACATGCCGCGGAGCGGCTGGGCCCGTGAGCCATGGCTGCTGAGCCTGCGCATCCAGAGCCTGTGCTCCGCAGCGGGAGAGGTCACAACAGTGAGAGGCCCACGTACCACAAAAAAAAAAAAAAAAAAAAAAAGAATTTTGAACTAAAATTGAATAAGTAGTAATATGTGAAAGCAACAGATTCAGAACTGAAGTATATAATAATTTTTCTAAAATTGTTCCATTTCTTTACCTAAAATAATAGAAGCAATCATATGGAAGCCATAAGTAGAGAACAGGTGATTGATTTAAGGTACTCAAGAAGCCCTTAAAAAATAAAATTCTGATTAATGATTTGAAAGCATAAAACTTAGTAAAAAACAAGAATGAGAATGTAACCTAGAATGTTGGGAAATCAAAGTGCCTAGCTGAGATTTCTTTACAACAACTCACTATTAAATTGCATGCGAAAATAAGGACCTTGTAAAACTCCTGTTGATAAAAAGCAGATAAACAAGTACTAGGAAAATAGGAACATGTTATATGGGTCTTAGGACCATAACTTTTCAGAGGGTCCTGGGTACATATATTTAACCATGCAATTAACTTTCTATGTTTTGAATCACTAAGTACTATTTCTGCAACTCACAATTTTTAATTGAAGTAATAGTTCTCTCTAATAAAAAGAAAACATGAAATACTTGCATGATTTTTTTAAAGAGAAGATACTGGTAATAATCTTTCACTTTAACAATTTTTACTGAATGTTTAAATATCGAAAGTACCCTTGATTCCCCTCTTTACTAGGATTCCCTTTTTAATAAATATTCACTCTAGCCTTAATCAAATTTAAAATAACTATTCTAGCTCTTTAGAGCAAAGAACATAAAAAATAACTGCATATTTTTATAATTAATCCAATTATTTATAATAGATACATATTTATAAATGAGGAAATATGCACACAAAATTGAATTAGCAGGCATCACTACTAGATTTACACTACTAGAAATAAAACTGTATGTATCGCTTTCTCTAAAATCCAAATATTAATATTTGCTATCAATGTCCTGGAAAAATACATATCTTTGACAAGGAGCAGCATTTGACAGGTGGTCCACAGAACACAAATTCAACAATAATTCAAACTATCTGCAAACATATTATTACATATATGTATTACAGATATACGTATTACAGATATATAATTATGTATAACATATGAAAAGGACACTTTCTACATTAAAATATTTTCTATTTAGCAACGCAGAGGATATTCTTCTGCTACAATAGCACCTAGAATTTCAAAAGCAGAGATCAAGCATTCTTAGAGGCAGACGACTTGACCAGAAATTTAAATGTGGTGAGGATCTCTCAAACAGAGATGGAAGCAAGACAGATATCCCAGGCAGAAACAGCATGAGGAGTGGTAGTGCAGAAGTGGGTGCTGTCCTGTGAGCCATGCATCTCTCTAATAGAGCAAGTGTGTTTGGCTCCAAGAAAGTTTCATGTGCTGAGTGCCTTTGCATGCCTTCAACTGTGGTCCTGATAACCACATTGTCAATGGGGAAGTGATGAGCATATGAACATTTATCATTTATTTGGTCCTTCTATCCCTTCCTATCTATGATCACACATATACTTTACTTATTTTATCTTGTCTAAAATGTCTCACAAGCTACTTGCTTCTGTACTTAGTTTCACCTACTTTCCATATGAACATTAAATACCATAGGATTGGGGTAGTGTGGTTAGTCCATCCCACTATACCCTTTTTGAAGTGTGTAAACCTACCTCATCTCTTTTCCCTTACTTCCTGCTGTATGTTTCAAATGGATTCAATCAATAAACAATGCAACTTGAGTAGCTTACTTTGGTCCTGTAACATAGCATGCTTGGCATCAACCACAGAATTATAGAAATATAAAGAAAATATGGATGGTGAGATTTATTTTGTTCTAATTTACTCTTAGGAAATTTATAATGTCTCCTTTTATATGTAAGTAATAAGTATCCTTATTTTTATAATTACATTTAAGATGCCAAAAACCTATTCAATGAAAATAGGGAAATTTTGACAATATCTAAGTAGGAAGGGATAAGTGATGAAAGATGGCTTTGTGTAAGGGGTTTTAGGAAATAGTGATGAGAGTTCCTGTGGAGGAATTAGCCTTGGATGGCAAAAAGGACATCTCCTCTTCAAGTACAGGAAAAAAAAATTCAGTAAAGTCATGTTCTAAACTGATTTAAAAAGAGGATAGGAAGTTGAGGGGTGTTCTTTATGTATTTATGTAACTAATATTTGCCAAGCATCTACGATGTTCAAGACACGATGATCAGTGTTACATAGTCTATACATGCGTAGGGAAGACAATTCAAGATGAAATGGTTGAGATCTGCAGAATCAGTAAGAGTTGGCTGAGTGTGGAAGACTAGAGGGGATAAAAGGATTTCAGACAGAAGGAATGTCTGGTATAAAGTCTTAAAGTTTAAGGATCATGTGACACTTTCAAAAAGTAAAAGAAGTTGGCTGAAGCAGAATGTGTGTCTGTGGAAGGGTGGAAGGCTGAAGACATAAGAGAGTAAGATGCACAAGGAAAAACTGGAAAGGTAAGTAGGCAGGATAGATTGTGGAAAACTTCTGTTTTTATCCTAAAGACAATGAAAAACCACAGAGGGTTTCTAAGCAGAATGTAATATAAAATAATGATAATAACTGCCACCACATTAAACCCAACTGTTGGCTATGTGGAAAATGGATTAAAATAACTTTGAGAAAAGAGGATTGGAGGGCAAAAAGTTAAATGGATAAATATTTCCTGGAGGAAGATTGTAGAAACAAAAATAAAAGTAAAATATGTTAAGATCTTAGGGGAAAAAATGATAGAAGTATGGCCTGATGTTTTGGTATCTGTAACATGTATTAGAGATGAAATACAATCTTTCAGAATTTGGAAAGAAAAAGTTAAATTTCATTACTGTCAAATACGTACACTTTGTTACCCATATGAAAAATGCTGCATGAAAACAATACAAAGAAAATATCCAATAGTCATTTTCCTGTTAGTACCTGTTACCCGGTATGCTTAACTATTATGAAAATGAGAAAAATAAAATCCCTTGTAGCTGTAAGATTTCTAAATTTTTCTACACACATTTTATATCCATTCCCATTACTCCCAAAGCTTAGCCCAATGATAGACACAGAGTGCTTATAAATACTGATGAAGATTTTCTGTTTTCTATGTGATTGTGGTGCTTCTGCTATAGAGCCCTATTTCAAATTAATTTCTGTTAAGAACAATACATCTGCACCACTATAACTGTACAAGTCTATAAATTTGTGTCCCATTTCTAAATTTCCTAAGGCATTATCCTCATTTTGGTATAGAAAAACACTAAAATACATTTTTAAAGTACTTTTTTGATGTCCCAATGCTGGAATAATAGTAAGCCACTAGCACTAGTGCTGCAATCAGAATGGAAGGTGACCTTAGATCTGGGACAGGGTTCTAAAGATCCTGCTGCTCCAGGTTTAAGCACTTAATTGAGGATTTGGGAAAACTCTTGAGAGTTTCATGGAAGGGACTAGAACAGCACAGACACTTGGAGGGTCTGGGGCACTCACTGTTTACCATCTACATGGTAGTATCCAGCATTTTATCAACCATAATGCCCATTCTATTGTATAGCATTTGAACACTGGCCCTGTCATAATGTTTAATTTATTAACAGCCTCATCAATTTCCTACCCTCTGTTCTGTTTGCAATATTCTTCCTACTCCTTCTTTCCAAATCATACATAAAATTTACTCCTTTTCCCTGTCCATAAGACTTGCCCAAGTCTTCTTTACCTGCTTCTCGACCTGTGATGAAGTTATTCATCACTTGGGGTATGGTTGCACCTTGACAATTACTTTAGACCCAAACAGCACATTTCTCATAAGCTTGCTTTTTGAGAATGCATCTTTTGAACTCTTTTCCACTCAAACTTTTCCTCTTCCCTTCAAATGGTTTTTAATAAGCACAACTTTTATTTGTTATTCCTGTTGTAGGGAACCACAGATCTGCGGTGTGGTTCATGCAGATGATGCTGTCTTAAAGCACCACATCTATTTTTTGAGAATGTACTTTTAAAAAGGATGTGATATAAAAAACAAACAAAAAAGATATAATGATTTATTTTCCCACCCTCTCCGCTGTCTCTCACAATTTAATTCAACTCCTGTATTTCTGTGCTTCTCTCTCTTTCTCCTCATGGTGGTTTTCTCCATTTTCTTACCCTGTAGATTCATCACCAATGTCACGTGGTATGATAATTATTTATCTGTGAACTTAAGAATTGCATCTTATGCCTTATTAACATCCTCTCTACCAACTACTGTCCTTGGACTAGTGCTCAATTAATAGTGATTGATTTAATAGTTTGAATACTAGAACATGTAGCTTTCTCTTTATCAAGCACTAGATCTATAGATTTCTTAGACTCAACATCAGGGTTCTTGATTTATAACACATAAATAATGTGACACACTGGCTAAATTATGACATAAGTCATAAAATTGTCCCATAAGGATTCATGTTCTCCCAATTGAGAAGCTGTACAACTAAATATCACAATGAATAGATCGGCTTAAAAAAGTCACATGGATCAATTTATTCATTCAGCAAAGGCATTCTCCTCCCTGCCTCCATCTTGCCTCACATCCTTGCTAACCACACCAGCTTCTCTGAGAAAGTATGGATGCCTTTATATAAGCAGGCTTGGCACCAGTTAAAAGCGCTCAATCAGATAAAGTGACAGATAACTTTCTTACACTGGAGTCAAGAAACCCTCTCACCATTCTCATGGGGATGCTCTGTGATGACTATAGTGTCCCTAATGTAGCTGATTATAAATGGAGCTGGAAACTCATTCAGCAGCAGAAGCAAGATCCCAATAGAGTGAAAAGGGCACTCCAGAGTAATATGTAGTCTGAGGTTCATTTTCTGATCACTGTTCTTCAATATTTCAAATCACGCACCTAATTTATTAGTTCTACAGAGTCTGAACAACTTATGATTTGCCCTATTTTGTTCTCTTTTGGTTATACATCTGTGGCATGCCATCACATTCTTACTGAAAAGAAACAAATGTCCATTTATAAACAGGGCCTCCATTATCAGGTGTTAATAAATTACACAAGAACAAGATTCAAGATTAGGATTGTTGGAAATCAGAACTCATCTGTGCTGAAATGAAAACTATAGTAATGCAAGTAGGTACCTCTTTTGTAAAATATATTCCAGGTGAGATGGGACTGTTCTCATTGCCAGGTGAAACTTACAACGGAGTAAGCTGAATACATTCTTTGTTTACTCATTGAAACTTGCTTTATAGCAGGATAAATTTTCTGAAGTAATATGTGGGGAAAAAAGAAGTTATGTCATACTTAAAATTAATTCCACAAGTTGCTTCAAGATAATTTAGGCATTTTTTTTTCTATAAGGGACTATACACAGAAAACCCTGTGAAGTCTAACTTGAAAAGGTAAGAAAAGATTCTAATGTTGCTAATAGCATATTCAGTGGGTGTTACAAACTGGAGAATTTAAATTATTTTCAATTAATTACCATGAGAGAGGAAAACAAAGGGTAAAGAGACATTATTAAGAAATGAAAATGCAATTGAACACTTGTAAAACCAAACTCTCCACTTTGTCCCCCACTAAGGTGTACATCTTCTGTATTTCTGCGTAACCAGTTCAGAAATCATGTCATCCATGACTCTTCCTTCCCTTTGTTAGACTAACCCACCACCTAAACTGCTGCCATGTCATGTAATTTCTCTCTTCTTTAGGAATCCATCTCCCTTATTCCCTCATCCACCTCATTTTAAACTGTCTTTTTGCTCTTGACTTTTCCCTTACCTCTAATTTACCTTATGTACTTTTAAAAATCAAATCATGTCATACACCAGTGTCAAACTTTCTATTTGCCTTCAAGATCAAACTCCTTAGCTTGACTAATAAGCCTTTTATAACCTGGCCTTTGTTTTCCAACTCTAACCTTCTTCACACAATCAACACACCCCCACCACCCTCTCCCCCATGCCCAACACACACAAACTCTTGTCTGGTTATATTAGCCTACTTAGGGTTTCCTGACTGTACCAGGAGCTCCTGACTTCATATACTATTCTTCTGTCCTATTGACTAACATATCTCCTCCCTCTCTTGTCCATCTAATCCCCACCATACTTCCCCCAGCTCATAGAACTTTTTGTTTTGAACCTGGATTTAGATGCCTTGTCTCCAGGAAAACTTCTCAGTACAAACCTTGATGGTGGCCTTTATCACATAACATTTCACCTGTTTCCATGACTGATTTCTTCATAAACTTTAAGTACTTTGATGTTATGAAACTGACATTATTTGGGTTTGTATTTTTAATACTTAGCATTCTGGTTAGCATTGGGATGCAAAGTAGATGTTTAATATATTTGTACTGAATTGATGAATGAATAAATTTATTCACTCATTCATTCAACAAATATATATTAAATGACTACTATATTTCAAGAACTGGTCTAGGCCCTAAAAATAAAATGAGCTAAAACAAAGTCTCTACTCTTTTGGAGCTTTTATCTTACTAGGAAGAGATAGAAATAAACATCAAATATGTAACTTCAAATAGAGTAAGGTAAACAAACAAAAGAAAGAATATAAAATCTTGGAGCCTTAAATACAGATACTAAATAAGTAAATATTATATTTAATATCAATTCTCATTTTTTTAAGAGAGCTCCATCTTTGCTTTAAGATGGCAGTGTGTCATTCAACCTATTTACTTTTAAGAATTCCTTGTAATTAGGTATGTCCATGTGATGCACTCCTAACCAATGAGCTCAAGTTACTGGATGGGCCAGCCAAGGCTGTTTTTCCTTTTTGCCTTCTTTTCTTTATCCATCCTCCTACTTGAAAAGTGGAACAGATGATTATCAACCATGAAAATTAGTCATGCCGTAAGGATGCAAAGTAGGAAGAGAAGAGCCTAGTTCTTAAGTAGCAGTATCAGCCATGGCTTGCCTAACTGTAGGCTCCATGTCGGGTAAGAAAAATAAACCAACAAGCAGACAGGTATTAAGCCACTTAGTTAGGTTTCTGTTAAGTGCGCCCCAATGCAATCCTAATTGACGCAGTGGTTATTCAAGTATAAGTGGAAGAAAAATGTGTGCACATGCTTCAGAGAGTCAGCAGCTAATGAGAGACATTTTACCATTATGAAAATATACAAGTAATGTTTAAAATTTTTTTGTGAAACTTTACATTTTGTATCTATATAGGAGGATTTTAGATTTTAGGGCCAGAAAAATATGTATTAATTATGATTTCAATTCTTATTAAACAAGATCATAAAGTTTTATAATATTGATATTAATATATTCCTGATTGTAAAACAATACAGTAAACAAATGACCCTGTTAAAAGTCTTATAAAAGATTGGACATGGACAGAAAAAATATCACTTAAGAACCGAAGGCATGACATAAAAAAATAATGAAATATTGCCATTTGCAGCAACATGGATGGACCTAGAGATTATCATACTAAGCGAAGTAAGTCAGACAGAGAAAGACAAATATTATATGATATTACTTATATGTGGAATCTAAAATTAATACAAATGAATTTATTTACAAAACGGAAACTGACTCACAGACATAGAAAACAAACTTACGGGAGGAATGCGGGGGGCGGTGGTGAGGATAAATGAGGAGTATGGGATTAACAGATACACGCTGCTATATATAAAATAGATAAATAAAAAGAATTTACTGTATTGCGTAGGGAACTATATTCAATATCTGGTAATAACCTATAATGGAAAAGAATCTGAAATATATATATATGTGTGTATAACTGAATCACTTTGCTGTATACCTAACAGGACATTGTAAATCAACTACACTTCAATAAAAAAAAATCAATCGTCATAAATATCTATATAAGTTAAAAAAAAGGACAGAAGGCACCAAACTCATAATTTTCTTAGTAGGAGGTGGATAGAGAGGGACTAATATTAGCAGAGTCAGCAAATGCACAATGTCATGAAGACCAATATGGTATTTTTGCCTTCCACACTTTTAACCCATTGATTGTCTAATAATGGTAATTTCAATATTAGAGCTTTATTTCTTCAGCCCTCTGACTCTGATATTTAAAATGGAAATGACATTTAAAATTAACCTAGGAAGGTTAATACTTAAGTTTTTATTAATCCTTTTTTACTTAGTAGAAATCAGTTCATCAGATTCTCTTTAGCCAATTGGGAGTGTGCCTATGCGTGACTGTATGACTCGATGTGGATACAGATAAGAGGAAAGACAGTGAGCAAAAGGATTTATACTCCCAAATTGTGTTCTTAATTATGCAAGATTAAACATAAAATTATAAAGCTTACATTTTATTATTTCTTGAAACAAATAAAATGAGTTCAGCCTCCCTAGAAAGAGGGAACAGAGCAATTCTTCACACGAGGGTCTAGGAGCTGTCTCCAGACCGAATATTGATACCCTGGCCTGCCGTCTCCAGCAGGGTATTAAGTATCAGCTGCCTCAAAGGTTGGCGCCAACCTTCTTCTTCAGTGCACCACAAACCAGAATTAATTGCAAATCAATCGAACAAAGTACAACTGATCAGTAAACCAATTAGTAATTTTAGCTGTTCATCCTGTCTTCATCTATGAGGGGGAAAAGTGGGAAATGGAAGTGCTTTTTTAGCCCACATATAAAATGCTACTCTTTCCCTCCCTGTCCCTGTTTCCCCACCCACTTCCACTGCAAGAACATTCTTATGTAAACCCTGTAAAAAGCATGTGTTGTATAAATATTCTGTGGGTAGTCTTTGAAGTTCTTCACTTTATTTTGGAAGTATAAATTAGCTTTGGCAAATAATTGCTGGAGAAAATGAAAGTAAGTAAGTTTTCCTATGCAAAACATGGTATGTTCTATTTTAAAATCAATTTGAGAAAACCTTAATTCATATAACATTTTTCCCACAGATTTTGTTATGTGACACTCATCCTCCTCTTGAATGACATAGGTATATGAAGGTCTCTGATTTAAGAGTAAGTGAATCTTAGAGTTGTATGTTGGTATCTGTCCTAAATGTCATTCTGTGAGTGAGATATTTTTCTGTCACTATACTTTGGTATATAGATATTATAATACAAACATTGATATAAAATAAATCTATCCTTACAGCTTTCTCAGTTTCCTGTCAGTCCCAAATGAATTCATCTTTGATAATACTTTGTATATTACATGTTACTGATTGGAGGTTCATATTATTTACTTTGCATAGGCCTACACTCTAATGCTGATTAGGAATTTTTTCTTTGTTACTTAATGGCAGGGCAGAACATCAATTTCCCCCGACCCACTGGGCAGAGTTTATATTATTCTGCTTGAGAAATAAATTATTTTAGTACTGGCATTCATGGAAGATGATAAGTTTTTAGTCTAGCTCAAGAGAAGATATTTAAGGAAATGTGTTGTCTTATTACGGATTCAGGTCATTGCTAGTAATGTCCTGTGAGTCCAAATATCCAAGAAAAGTAGGTTTTTACATACTCTAGTTAAAATAAAATGAGTTCATTTGAGAGCACTTGAAATTCCTACGGAAATTCATCCAGTTCACTAAGTCACAATACTCTTAGTTACAATACTCTTCTGTAAGGCTCTGCTGCTCAAAAATCAATAACAGAGAAAATCTAAATGGTAATCATGTAGCTTTTATCACTGAAGAGTAATCTGTCTACTTCAAAAATATTTTCTTTTACAACAGGTCTCCAAAGATAAATATTTCCTATTTTAATAGGAAATTCTAAGCTGAAGGAATAGTTTGTTTAATAAAATTAAAATAAGGAAAATAATTATTATTTTACAATAAACATGCAAAGCCTGTCACAAAATTTGTTTAATATTACCTACCTTTCCATTATTATTCGTCAAGTGTTTTGCCCATTCTCTATTTTCAGTGAAGCATTTTTAGTGGTATTCTTGCATTATAGGAAATAACCCAGTCCAGAAGCAGGTTCAGAGAAACTATGTTGAAAGGGCTCAGAGAAACTATGCTGGTGCCAGTAAAAGAAAAATAAGCAAAGCAATCCAAAGTGCTCTCTACAAATTGTATGTCATCATAGGATTACATTAGAAAGTTATGAAGAATTGAATGTGAAACTGAGTAATGAGGATAGTTATCATTCTATAGGGAAGACTTGGGGTAAGCAGTGACCGGGGTGGTAAGCAACAGATACTATCTGACCTACCTCAACATGGTTGAGTAGGTTTCCCTGCGTTCACTCTGTAATTCAGCCAACCAAACTTATGTGTTACTGTCTCAGTACCAACAAACTTTAAATTTAAAAAGCTCTGAGACCTGACTCATCATTTCTAACCCCATAACCTGTAAGCAAAGTTTGCTATGTAAGGTGGGCACATTTCTAGGAGCTGTCAAGCTCGGAATACCCAGTGAGACATGCATTAGAGGACACCTAAATGAATTAACTATGAATCTTACATCAAGAGAACGATGTTTTATTTTAATTTTTCTCAAAAAGCTCATGTCCTTTCATCACTACCCTTGATAAACAGTATAGTATTTAATGACCAAATCCTCATGAAAATAAGTAGAGATTTGCTTTGTTTTTATCACAACACAAGTTTTAGAAATCATATCTCTCTACTGCTATTATTGAAATAGATAACTACAATCAAAGCAGATTCCTGGGCTTCCCTGGTGGCACAGTGGTTGAGAGTCTGCCTGCTGATGCAGGGGACGCGGGTTCGAGCCCTGGTCTGGGAGGATCCCGCATGCAACGGAGCAGCTGAGCCCGTGAGCCACAACTACTGAGCCTGCGCGTCTGGAGCCTGTGCTCCGCAGCGGGAGAGGCCGCAATGGTGAGAGGCCCGTGCACCACGATGAAGAGTGGCCCCCGCTTGCCACAACTAGAGAAAGCCCTCACACAGAAACGAAGACCCAACACAGCCAAAATAAATAAATAAATAAACAAATGTGGGGTTTAAAAAAAAAAGAAAAGAAAACATATGGATTAATTCTTAAGTAGTTAAATATTCAAAAAAAAAAAAAAAAGCAGATTCCTAAGAAAGGTAATATAAGAAATACAAGGTACACATTCAATTCCCCCGTCAATTGATCTTCCCATATTTCTACTAGGTTACAAAAGGAATTAGTAGACATTTGCATGGATTTTCTTTCATCATAGCACAATTTATATGGAAAAGGTTCTGAGCATATTTCACAATGATTGCTTCTTTCTATTCCCTGTCAGAATCATAAGGGGATCTTTCTCAGATCTTCACCATGAAAATTTGGGTAGGTAAAGCCAATGAAAAAGGGATGGCTCGCATAAGACTGTGACCGCAGGAGCTTCTTCTTCTCATGCCAGTCAACACTCAGATTCCAATAATTTGTTAAAATTACCATCTAAGTTTTCCTACCAGTGTAAGTCTCCAACAAACTTATGCTCCATATAAGTAGATCTCAACTATGTTTCTTGGTGTGAGTCTATCTCTCCAGATTTTGGAGTAGCAGTTTGCCCTGTACCTCAGTTATTTGATAGAACCAATATGTCACTGATTTTCAGTTTGTCCAATTTTTTTCCTCTTGTAAGGAAAGGAGTGATGAATTCTAATCTCTTTCCACGTTAGGGCAGAAACCAGAAGTCAGTGCTATAACATGAGGAAGCACAGGTTATTATAGTCAAATCTAAGGATGTTAAGACTCAAGTGTGGGAGATGGGAAAAAATTTTAGAGCTAAATAAAAATTGACAAATTGATCATGTGAAGATACAAAGAGAGACTTTCTAGAGAGAGAGTCTCATAAAGGCATGTAGGTACAAGAAAACTGTAGAAGAACATCATGCAGTACAAACTAGCAGTAGTGTTGAAGCCAAACAGAACACTGCAGCCACGCTCCCTCAAGTACAAAAGCCCTTCTATGCCCCCTGCCTCTTGTTTGTAGAAAAGTTGAAGTCTCCCAAGCCTCCCTGAGTCACAAAAAAGCAAGCTCAAGCAGCTAATGATTAGGAAAATAGAGTTAGAGAATCTTTCAGTGTCTGATGCATATTTCTGAGATGTTTTACAGATACTATAACGGCCACAAGAGGGAAGAAGCTAATTGCATGATGACCAGACTGTAGCCATGATATAAGCTGCTCCATCTTGAGCAGTACTAAATCTATGGCTAGCACAATTCCAAGAACTGGCCTCAGGATAATGGGATTAACATTATGAGCAATAATAATCTATATCTTTGTGGGCATCAAAATAATTGTAGCTTGCTCTGCCCAGGTATGTGAGCAGGCATCTAAAAATGTCAGCAAGGAGACGCGACCCACTCATGTTGACACCTTCCACTCTAAGAATAAGGTGCCCTATGACATCATGAAGAAGTTACAGAAGATGGACCTTCACCCCTAATCCCATAGAAATGGAATGATGTCTGACAGTTGAGGGTTTGTAAACAGCCCTTTTGCCCCTTTCCTGTTTGCCTATTTCTGTTCCCCTTAAACCTTAATTATAAAAATGTGATCACTAGGTAACATTTAACCTAACTCCTGACTTATGCTCTACTAATTGCACACAATACCTTGCCTAACCTGTTGATTCTTTCCATAGATTAAAAGAAGTAGAAATGAAGAATTAAGTAGTTAAAGAATGATTAGCTCTCTATCTCCCAACAGCCCCCTTAGCAAGCCTGCAGGAAGCCCATGAAGGTATGAGATAACATCTGAAGAAAGATCATGAGGAGTCAGCCAGCCTGGAAAAGGAGGCAGAGCCTAACCTTCTGCCTCGATGATTAACTGAGTTCACTTCCCCTTTTTCCCTTTAAAAACTGTCATGTCTGAGCAGTTTGGAGTTGGTTTTGGGGACATGGGTCTGCCTTCTCCCCAGATTCCCAGGCTTCTGATTAAAGCAAACTTTCATTTCTACCAACACTTCCCTCTCATGTATTGGCTTTTGAGCAGTGAGCTGCTGAACCTGAGTTCGGTAGCAGTGTAGAGTGCAAGAAGGCAGAATTAACAGGCAACAGCAGATGAATATAAATAAGAAAATCACACTTCAAGATTATAAACCATCCCCACGATTAATCCAAGGTGACTCTCTTGACAAATAAATATAGTACACAATTTTTAAACTTGGGGGTTAGGGCTATTTATAAGTGGGATTTTAGCAAAGGTGGTGAATGGTTAAAGTTGGTCAAAGGTTCAAGGTTAATAAAAATAGATTTTTCCTCTAGGATCCAAAGGGCTACCAGCTGAGAGGTTAAGCTCTTCTTCACAAAGGCGTTGCTTCCCCATGGGCCTCCAGTTCCTAATCACCTTTCCCTGCTTTCAGATTTGGCACTGTCCCCCAACTCCTTCTTCAAAATTCCTTACCTGAAACTTCACTCCATTCATAGGCTAGGACCTCAACCTGGATCTATCTCTCTTATCCTATTTTTACATTTCCCAAGTGTGAATCATTAATTCTAGATATTATCTCAGAATATCAGCAACATAATAAGTGCTAGATGGGAAGAGGCTTGGGGGCTCCATGTTTTGGAAGATTCCAGAGTGAGTCAAGGCCAACCAGATTAGATTTCCTCATCAGTGTAAATTTCAACACACCTGATAACCTATTTGACTACATTTTACTTGTAAGACAGAACCTCATTGCACACATCTCCCAAGAACCAACAATTTTTAAGGACAGTATTAGCTACTACCATCAAGAGGTAGAAAGTATTTGCAAAGTGCCTTCTCTATCATGAGCTTTGCAATTTGCATTACTATATAAAACAATAAATTCTCTTAGAGATCCCCAAATATTTATACCACTGTTTTCTACCTTCTCTACTAAGTAAATCAGGAGGCAAAAATATCACCTTTATTACTGTCTGGGGCCAAATGGTAGATGTGGCTTTAGATCTCTTTGCCACACGTGCTTGCACTATTAAATTCCAGTGACTGGCAAAGCTGAACTAGGACAAGATTTCCCACATAGAAGGAGCCTTCTTGGGTCCAATTTATGACATGAAGGAGCAGAAGGGAACTCGTTGTTTCTGGAGTCAAGCTTGTACTCAGGAGGAAGGAAAAGGCCAGATATGATCTGAGTGTGCCTAGTTATTCTCCTCAAAGAAGTCACTCTCTCTCTCTTGAGCTTACAGTCAGTAAAGGAGCAAAATGTGTGCTTAGGGAAAAATCTTTCAGGAAGAATTTCAGAGAAGGTGCTTCCCTCTAACCCAGAATACTAGTACAAGTCCACACTGCTTTATCCATAACTTCAGAATCCAAAAAGCTCTAATTTATTTTTTTATTTGCAGCCAACTCATTTGGCTACAAAACGTCAACTGAACAGATGTTACACCATTTATTTATCGTTCCTACTTGGGGTGAACAGTCATGATTTTTGTTATAGACATAGTAATCTGTCATTAAGCTATTGTCTCATACTCCAATCCACCCTTCCATATTTGGTTCTGAAAATCTGGGGCTGAGATTTTCTCCTTTGCCAACTGGTTTCTCACTCTGTTTTACTGGTAACTGGCAGTAATGTGAGGCAGAAACGGGGGAGGAGCCTTGCTTCTTTCTGTGGTTTCCTGCTCCAACAGAACCACTTCCACAGTTGGTTCCAACCTCCAGTTTCTTCTGGAAATCTCCAGAATCAGCCTCATAGCTCCAGCTGGGCAATGCCCTTTTCTAACCTTCTAAGTTCCCATAAACTCTTCTTGCTGTTATTTTCTCTGGATCTAGAGATTTGTTTTGTTCTTTCATCTCTTCAATGCTTGTATAACCCATCTTGTACATGAAACTTCCAGTGTTGAAGCACCTAGTGAGATTTCTCTTTTCTTGACTGAACCCTGACTGATACTGGCATGTTACCCCAGGACCTACTGGGCATATTATGTAATATATGATATATGCCATATGCCATATTACCATTCTAAAATTCAAACACTTGTGAATTCCAAAATACTTCTAATGCTTAAAAATGTGAATAAGGGATTAGAGAAAAGCATTTTTGTAGAATTGTTTGAATCCCCTGGATT
Source organism: Hyperoodon ampullatus (assembly GCF_949752795.1). Lineage (NCBI taxonomy): Eukaryota > Metazoa > Chordata > Mammalia > Artiodactyla > Ziphiidae > Hyperoodon > Hyperoodon ampullatus. Next base: position 136,111,839 of record NC_136917.1, on the reverse strand, counting down.
GCTTTTTGAAAGGGAAGACTCCTGGGCAACACTAGAGATTTCAGAATCTGGGGAAATGCCCTGAGCTCCAGCATTATTAAACAATCTCCCCAGGTAATGACTGTTGCTTGGCTTAAGAACCACCCTCTTCTATCCACTAGAAAGCAAAAGGGGCCACATATACCTTAGTGGTTACTCTCCTAAGTGCACATAGAGAAGCCGTGAACTGACCATTCCAGAAAGTTCTTATTAATTTGCTACACAAAAGCCTATGTTCCGGTAAGTATCCATCTGGGGAAAAGGGAGGAGATAGCCTATTCTTTCCTGCATTGCCCCAACTGAGAAACTAAAATATGTGTATTGATTAACTTTTGAGGCTGGCTTCCACCAGTACAATTCTTGAGACCGCCCAGTGATGAACTCCCTGCGAAGTCGGGTTGAGCAGTCTTGTACACTTTCTTCTGGTGTCCAGCCTCTAGTTCCCCTCAGCCTCTACACTTGGTGAATTCATCCAGATGCTGTTGCTTTTTACATTGGATCTTCCTTACTTATTACCACTTAAGGATGCTTACGGAGATACAAATGGATATTTAACAATTGTCCTAATATCCTATGCTTTTTGAACTTTGTAGGCAAATGAAACTATGTCTGTAACTTCTTAAGAAATGCTCCGTCTCAACAGAGATTAATCAAGAATCGTAGTGTTCAAAGATGAGATGAGATATGCACCCAAGTTGCAGGCCAGACAGTGGAGGTGTGTACATAAATACTTGTATTTAATTGATGTTACTAAGCAGTTAACAGGAAACCTTCCCTCTGCACAATATATAGATATAAAGTTATTTAGATATCGAATCTGTATACAAATATATACAGTCACAAAATCACAGGCTTAGAATCTACATGTTAGGCATGAAGTGACCTTGATCGTAACTGACACCTAATCATTACATAGATCACTAGCCTCCAAACCTTTTCAATTGTGCACCATTATATTTGTGTATTTAATGTGAACAGATATATGTGAACCACTGTATTAATACAATATTCACATTCTAAACCATACAGAAAAATACGAAAGAAAAAAACAAATATACCCAGAAGCTCCAGTGTTGTCCTCATCAATCTGAGAGCACCTGGCATGTACCATCAAGTGCACATACCTGGAGATCACCGTGGTAGCAAAAGTAATCACCATCCACATAGAAAGGGAAAGCAAATCAAAAACACCAACAGCTGATTTGTCAACCATCAATGCTAGATCTCTTGGGTAAGCATATTGAGACCCTCTTTGCTTGCTGTGTCAGTCCATGAGAAATCTTGTGCTGCAATTTCTCCTCTGGGTAATTGTGTGTGGTGTCTTATCTTGCTTTCTCTTCTCACTATCCCATGGTTTAGTTTTATGTTACAAACATAAAAGTTGTTGAAGGCACTTCACCCATCACATTCCTGCTTTATTTTTCCCTTCACTGTAGCCCCTTGTAACATATTGTGTGGCCTTTCTACAGTCCCTTTTTTTCCTAAAATATTTATTATTATCATGTAGATGTATAGCATGAATATCAGCACATGTTCCCCAAAGATGGATTTTCCACAAATTAAAATATTCTATTTAGCTCTAAATATGGAAACTAAAAATATACTACCCACTGTGAAATGAATTACTCATACATTGTGTGTCACATTTTAAACTAGCAACTCTATAACCTTAAAATACAGCTCAATCTTAAAGTATTAATTTTGAAATGATGCATTTGTGCTAATGATTTACCAGGAGGAAAAATCCTTTAATCTAACCCTTTGGCTTATGAACTTGAAAGTTGAACTCCATAGAAATGACTGACTGCAACAGCAGGGCTTTTCACCAGCTGATCAAAATTAACAGTTTCTTTCAATTGTTCTAATTAAGACCAAGGGGAGTTCTGGAATGTACCAACAGTATCTCAAATTGCCCCCTTGCTTAAAAGTAGCTCCTGGGAAGGAATGTCAGCTTTTACCTTTCCCTACAAATAGTTTAGTCTAAGTTGCTATTATTACTATTTACTAAAATGCCTTCTATGAATACATCCCATGAGAATTTTTTTCAGTTTTATTTTGTTACATTAGAAGGGATAACAATTAAAGATGAGAAACATAACCATCTCGAGTAGAAATCTGTTAGAAACCAGATGGTCTATCAATGATCTGTAAAACTGATGAAAGCTCTATAAATATGGGTTAATGTTTTACAGAGTAATAATTTTATCTTACTCAATAACTACTTCACATTCATACTGGAAATACAATTAGAGAAATCAGATAACTGAATAATAATCATGATAAACAATATAAAAATTAAATGTATTTAAATCCTAGGTAATATAAGAGTATTGCTTTAAAGTGTATACTTCTCCTTCTAGCTGAATATCTCTCAAGGAATATTTTCTACCCTTCAAAAGCAATTCTTTCCTACTAAGTTGTAGTCTTTTGTCACTCATCATCCAAAGTTATGATCTCGGTTATTAATAAAACATGTTTTCTTAGTAGTAATTTATTTCAAAATTATTCATTCATTTCCTTTGAGATTCTTGTTCCTTACTATTTAAATAAATCATCTACCTTAAAAGTTATATAAATGGTGAAGAGGCATAAAAGCAAACACCAATATTTTCATCATAGAAGCAAAAACAGGGTAAAGTTTAAAATCTTCACCTAGGTGTAATGTAACAGCAAGTTACTCAAATGGTACTTTTAAAGTGATAATAATTAAATTAAGAATTGAAGGTCAACCTACTGAACAAGTGTCTTGTGTATTATGATAAAGAGTTCAGATCCCTAGAAGTCAACCAAACACCAGCTTGCTTATAAAGTATGCTTGTGTTATGAGTGATGAAAATACGTTGCCTTGCTTCATCACCATTTTAAGCCATTTCTTCTTTGAATGTGGCAATTCTCAGTTTAAAGGCCTTTGAGAGGGCATACTCTTTAACCTCATACACAATCCCTAAATAAGTAATTGACTCTTTCACCTCTCACCGCTGTGTTAAGATATAAGCAATCCCTTGTTGTAATTAGCATTCTTTCCAAGGAGAAGGATGATGGTTGGGTGTCTAAATGGGCTAGCAGTCTTCAGAGAAGCATTCTCTTCCCTGGGGCTGGATGCAGACTGTTTAAAACCGCTGTGAAAGAGTCAACAGGATTAACATGGAGTCAACTTCCTTGGGAAATGGAGCCAAAGAGATTCTAAGGAGACAAAATACTTCAAGGCAATCACAGTAGTGGTGAAAATCTCCAGGCTTACTGGTCCTGTCACATCTAATTTAACTGATGACATGAACATTAAGCAGGGCCACAAATACTTTTTTTTTTTATGAGCTTAAACTCCTTTTCTTTTTTTTTTACTTCCTGAAAGCTTAGGATATTTCCTTTTTTTTTTCAAAGAAACTGAAAAAAGTCCATCATAAAAACTTGGAAAATACCTTCTGTTTATTTAGACATGCATGCAAGATTAGCACCTTTAGACAGAAGCACTTTTGCCACCAAATTTTAAACTGCATTTGAGTGTTTCTTTTGTTTAACTTGCAATTCTTATCATGTGTCTTTGAAAAGTCTTAAATATGCATAAAAATTTTAATTTATAGATAAAGATTCATAAAAGTAATTTATATTTTGTGGAATTTTTCATGCAAATTTCTTCAAGGATTTGAGTATTTTCTCATTATCAAGTCTCATATCTGAGGATTTAAATATAAAAGTAGAAAACAGAACTTCAGGAGAATTTCATTATATATAAAACAATTATTTCATTGTCAATAGGTTAAGTCCAAATATTCCACTAATGATAGGTTATTCTAAAAGATAAAAATTTGAAATATAAAAAGCTATCATTCCTTGTTTTATTTGTATAATTAGAATATCATTTTATTAACTATTAACTATGTACAAATCCTTATGATGCAAATTTCTAGTAAAGAGATACATAATGCTTAGTTTCTCCCTCTAAAGCATGTAAACTGTAGTGGGCTAATCAGACATATTTATGAATAACAGTATTAACTATGGACGGTGGGCTATGTCTGGAAATAACCAGCTTCCAGGTTGAAACTTCAACACTGGTATAACCATGTAGACCAGCATTAAGTTCCATCCCAGGAGAGTTGCAGATGTCAAAAACCAGTCTGGGTCTATGAGTGGGAGAAAGACTGGGGCTTATTTACCAAATTTAAACCAGATCAGCTTCCTAAGGAAAATAATTTTTATTTTGAGAGAAAATATATAAATAATTATTTTCTATTGTTATGGTTACTTATTGGTCTAGGAGTGAAGATTCAAATAAATCTGGGATGGAGTTCAATTCATTTATCCATTAACTTGTTCATTCATTTATACATGCAATCATTTAATAGAAAGCACTTGGTGCATACAATGTGCTTAGCACTGGTTTAACCCCATTACAAGTACTATTTACACCTCATAAGATTTGTTTCTCCTGGTATATGTAATGATATGTATTTTCCTAAAGTAAACTAACTCTGTTCATGATTGTTGCACTGGCTTAAAGTTAACTGGGATAAAAGGATGCAGAAAAAGCAATGATAGAATCTACCATGAGGGAATCTGTGCCTCTGGGAGAAAAATTTAATATTAAAATAATGACCAAGCAGACCTAATATGGGGGGTTCAGTAATAAAGCATGAAAGTCAGTAGGGTATAGCTTAGTGGCTGTTATTTAAAGTCTTCTTGACCCAGGCACACTGGACAGGTTATGCATCCTAAGAAAGAAACAGTGACACTGTGATTCTGTGACATTGTTTGACATATTGTGCATAAGCCATCTCATTAAACACTTGTACTACTTTGTGTCCAAGCAACCCTGCAGTGTGATCCCTATAAATGTGTAATATTGAATAAAAGGAACCTTTCCTCCTCTTCTATGAAATAAATTTAGAATTAGCACAGCTTTATGATAATTGAGAGAATAATTATTTAAGATAATGTTTTAAGAATCTAAAATTTAATTATATCTTAAATATACTGAACTTATTTATATCAAAAAGGGATCCGTGGAATGGATCCTGAAGGCCTTGTATTCTCACAAGTGGGGGATGATTAGGTAGAAAACTTCATATTCTAAAGGGAAGCCTTCAAATTTGTGGAGGTCATTATCTACCTTCAAATAAAACCAAGAGTCTATGAAGGTTAAATCCTAACCTTCTGGCATACCTAAAAATGCTACATTGGCTTAGTGGCTTTTTATTCAATTCCTAAGACTGAAATGTTAATGAAAGAATTGAAGGTAGCTAAACTGGTATCTTATCAGAAATTTACATTTTCTTGCCTATTGTTTGTTTAACCATTAAAATACTATATTACCCAGGCTCTTGGATTGGAAGAATTAATATTCTTAAAATGGCCATACCATCCAAAGCAATCTACAGATTTAATGCGATCCCTATCAAATTACCCATGACATTGTTCATAGAACTAGAACAAATAATCCTAAAATTTATGTGGACCCAGAATTGCTAAAGCAATTCTGAGGAAAAAGAACAAAGCTGGAGGCATAACTCTCTCAGACTTCAGTCAATACTACAAAACTACAGTAATCAAAACAACATGGTATTGTCACAAAAACAAACATAGATCAGTGGAACAGAATAAAGAGCCCAGAAATAAACCCATACACCTGAAGCCATACACCTGCAGTCAATTTATCTTCAACAAAGGAGGCAAGAACATACAACAGAGAAAAGATAGTCCCCTCAGCAAGTGGTGTTAGGAAAACTGGACAGCCTCATGTAAATCAATGAAATTAGAACACTCCCCCACACCATATACAAAAATAAACTCAGAATGGTTTAAGGACCTAAATATAAGACATGACTCCATAAAACTCCAAGAAGAGAACATATGCAGAAGAGTCTCTGACATAAATCATAGCATAGATCAGTCTCCCATGGCAAATGAAATAAAAGCAAAAATAAACAAATATAAAAATAGTACATACATAGTATAGTATAGATGCCAACAGAAAACTACTAGAGCTAATCAATGAATTTGGTAAAATTGCAGGATACAAAATTAATCCACAGAAGTCTCTTGCATTCCTATACACTAATGATGAAAAATCTGAAAGAGAAATTATGGAAACACTCCCATTTACCACTGCAACAAAAAGAATTAAATACCTAGGAATAAACCTACCTAGGGAGACAAAAGACCTGTATGCAGAAAACTATAAGACACTGATGAAAGAACTTAAAGATGATACCAACAGATGGAGAGATATACGATGTTCTTGGATTGGAATAATCAATATTGTGAAAATGACTATACTACCCAAAGCCATCTAGAGATTCAATGCAATCCCTATCAAATTACTAATGGCATTTTCTACAGAACTACAACAAAAAAATCTTTAAATTTGTATGGAGACACAAAAGACCCCGAATAGCCAAAGCAGTCTTGAGGAAAAAAATGGAGCTGGAGGAATCAGACTCCCTGACTTCAGACTATACTACAAAGCTACAGTAATCAAGACAATATGGTACTGGCACAAAAACACAAACATGTCTACTGAGGTCTTCTGCCCATTTTTTAATTGGGTTGTTTGTTTTTTTGATATTGAGTTGTATGAACTGTTTGTATATTTTGGAAATTAACCCCTCATTGGTTGCACCATTTACAAATATTTCCATAGGGTGTCATTTCATTTTGTTTATTGTTTCTTCTGCTGTGCAAAGCTTTTAAGTTTGATTAGTTTATTAGTTTATTTTTTTTTATTAATCAGTTTTATACACATCAGTGTATACATGTCAATACCAATCACCCAATTCATCACACCACCACACCCATCCTCCCACAACTTTCCCCCCTTGGTGTCCATACATTTGTTCTGTACATCTTTGTCTCAATTTCTGCCCTAAAAACTGGTTCATCTGTACCACCTTTCTAGGTTCCACATACATGTGTTATATACGATATTTGCTTTTCTCTTTCTGACTTACTTCACTCTGTATGACAGTCTCTAGATCCATCCACGTCTCAACAAATGACCCAATATTCCATTGTATATATGTACCACATCTGCTTTATCCATTCATCTGTCGATGGGCATTTAGGTTGCTTCCATGACATGGCTATTGTAAATATTGCTGCAATGAATATCGGGGTGTATGGGTCTCATTGAATTATGGTTTTCTCTGGGTATATGTCCAGTAGTGGGATTGCTCTATCATATGGTAATTCTATTTTTAGTTTTTTAAGGGACCTCCATAGTGTTCTCCATAGTGGCTGTATCAATTTACATTCTCACCAACAGTGCAAGAGGGTTCCCTTTTCTCCACACTCTCTCCAGCATTTGTTGTTTGTAGATTTTCTGATGATGCCCATTCTAACTGGTGTGAGGTGATACCTCATTGTAGTTTTGATTTGCATTTCTCTAATAATTAGTGATGTTGAGCAGCTTTTCATGTGCTTCTTGGCCATCTGTATGTCTCCTTTGGAGAAATGTCTATTTAGGTCTTCTGCCTATTTTTGGATTGGGTTGTTTGTTTTTTTAATATTGAGCTGCATGAGCTGTTTGTATATTTTGGAGATTAATCCTTTGTCTATTGATTCATTTGCAAATATTTTCTCTGATTCTGAGGGTTGTCTTTTCATCTTGTTTATGGTTTCCTTTGCTTTGCAAAAGCTTTGAAGTTTCATTAGGTCCCATTTGTTTATTTTTGTTTTTATTTCCATTATTCTAGGAGGTAGATCAAAAAAGATCTTGCTGTGATTTATGTCAAAGAGTGTTCTTCCTATGTTTACCTCTAAGAGTTTTATAGTGTCCGGTCTTACATTTAGGTCTCTAATCCATTTTGAGTTTATTTTTGTGTATGGTGTTAGGGAGTGTTCTAATTTCATTCTTTTGCAGGTAGCTGTCCAGTTTTCCCAGCACCACTTATTGAAGAGACTGTCTTTTCTCCATTGTATATCCTTGCCTCCTTTGTCATAGATTAGTTGACCAAAGGTGCGTGGGTTTATCTCTGGGCTTTCTATCTTGTTCCATGTTGTGGGAGGATGGGTGTGGTGGTGTGATGAATTGGGTGATTGGTATTGACATGTATACACTGATGTGTATAAAACTGATTAATAAAAAAAAATAAACTAATAAACTAATCAAACTTAAAAGCTTTGCACAGCAGAAGAAACAATAAACAAAATGAAATGACACCCTATGGAAATATTTGTAAATGGTGCAACCAATGAGGGGTTAATTTCCAAAATATACAAACAGTTCATACAACTCAATATCAAAAAAACAAACAACCCAATTAAAAAATGGGCAGAAGACCTCAGTAGACATTTCTCTAAAGGAGACATACATGACCAATAAGCACAGGAAAAGATGTTCAGCATTGCTAATTATCAGAGAAATGCAAATCAAAACCACAATGAGGAATCACCTCACACTGGTCAGAATGGTTATCATCAAAAAGTCTAAAATAATAAATGCTGGAGAGGGTATGGAGAAAAAGAAACTCTCCTACTCTGTTGATGGGAATGTAAATTGGTGCAGCCACTATGGAAAAACAATATAGGGTCTCTTTAAAAACTAAAAACTGTTACCGTATGGTCCAGCAATCCCACTCCTGGGCCTATATCCAGAAAAGATGAAAACTCTAATTCAAAAAGATATATGCACCCCAGTGTTCACAGCAGCACTATTTACAGTAGCCAAGACATGGAAGCAACTTAAGTGTCCATCAACAGATGAATGGATAAAGAATATATGGTGTGTGTGTTGGTGTGTGTGTGTGTGTGTGTGTGTGTATATATATATATATATAAATATATATATATATATATATATAATGAAATATTAGACACAAAAAGGAATAAAATATTGCTATTTGCAGCAACATGGATGGACCTAGAAATTATCATATTAAGTGAAGTAAGTCAGACAGAGGAAGGCAAATATTATTTGATATCACTTATATGTGGAATCTAAAAAATAATACAAACGAATCTATTTACAAAACAGAAACAGACTCGCAGACATTGAAAACAAACTTATGGTGACCAAATGGGAAAGAAAGCGGGGGATAAATTAGAAGTATGGAACTAACAGATACTACTACATATAAAATAGATAAGCAACAAGGATTTACTGTATGACACAGGGAACAATATTCAATATCTTGTAATAAGCTATAATGGAAAATAACTGGGAAAAATATAAAACTGATTCATATACCTGAAACGAACACAATATTGTAAATATTCGATTTAAAAATTTTTTTTATTTTAAATATAAAAAAATTAAAAATAGTAAAATGCTATACTAACTCTTAAAATAATTTACCAGGTTTTCTGCTCCATGAAAGTCTTTCCAATATAAAGAGCCATTGCTAAGAGATCAAATAAAATACTTCAGTAGAATTTGAGAGGTCAAAAATTGGGCTATTTGAAGGTAATACACTTGAATTTGAAAAACAAATATATAAAAATCATAGAACCCAATGCGTAAGGAATCCATCATATACTCATGTATAAATTTAAATTTAAAAACAAAACAAAAAACATTATTTTGCAAAATTATACTACCAGAATCCTTAGGGAAAAAATAACAGCTGCATACACCGGAGATACATAGATAGATAGATAGATAGATAGGTATTTAGATACGTCTCCAGGCTACAGCTCTTCAGAATGCTAAATATCTGTAGGAATAGAGGTTACTTAGCAGAAAGAACACTTTAATATGTAACCTAAAATAACAATCTACAGTTGTACTCTTATTAGGACTAATGGACTAAAGTTTACAGAAATGAAAGGAATCCACCCCATTTCCCACTAAGGAGCCTTAAATAATTGGATATATAAACTTGAACACTCAACTTTTTCAGCTGCAAAGAGAATATAATAGTTGCCTTTTATCTTACCTCATGTTCTACCAAGAGATAACAGACATGAATACATCCTGAAAGAAAAAAAAACTTTAAGGCAGTTTAAAGAAAACATAAATTTACATGTGAAATTGTATAAACTGATAAACATGAATATCTTATTTATCTTTTTATCACAAAAAATAGACCAGAAGTAGGGTTATAATTTTCCCAAGGCACTTTTCACCTAAAGAGGTGATAACAGCAGTACTACAGCAGCACTGGCTCTGTTTGCTCACAGATTAGTTCTTCACAGTTCAGCTGCTCTGCTCTGTATGGTAGGAGGGCTAGCTTCTGTAGGCTCCATAGGTGCCTGCATTGCTGACTTCTAGCTAGGTGTGGCTCAGGAGAGACACAGGTGGAAAACTGGAGATTAGGAGAACAGGAGAAGCTAGAATAGTTCAACTCCTCCTTTGGACAGTGACTCCAGATGCAAACCATCCTCTCCATAACTTCAACTTACTCCAGAGTTTCTGGTCTAGTTACAGTTTCTCTTGGGTGAATTATCTCTAAATTCCCTTAACCTCTCTTCCTATCCATATCCCTTCAGCCTTATGAGAGCAGCTTCCTGCTGTTCCTAATCTCTCTGTTGCCTCACTGTGCCATAGGTGGCATCTTGACTCTGTCATCACCAGTGTAATCAATTCCTGCGTTAAATTCTCTCTGTTTGAAACATGCAGGGTAGTATTTATTTCCCTGATTGAACCCTGACTTGTGTAGTAGTTAACACATTTATAACGTTTACAATATGACATGACTGACTTCCTTCAAAGTGCTTTATATTTACTAAATCAGTTAATCTTCACATAACGGTACTAGGGAGGTTATTAATATTATCTAAATTTATGAAAAAGCTCAAGCACTGAGAATTTTTATTAATTGCCAATGTTCACACAGGTAGTAAGTGGTGGTGGCACAATTTGAATCCAGATAGATTACGTTCTTAACCATGCACTTATTCCTCTCCTCCAAAGCTAGCATTGGCTTCATTACCTTTAAATAGAGGTATCACCTCTATTATCAATATATCACCTATTCAAGAATTTGATCAGAAATATACCACTGTCCAGAGTTCCATGCCATGTAAAAACTTAGAATAATGCCAGGCAAAGAGGAAGCATTCAAGAATTCAAGAAACTTTAGCTATTTTTATTATTATTATTCACTTAATTACCACATTTGAGACCCAAATTTTGTCTCAGAAATATATTACTTTAAATTTTTAAATTTTTCTAATTAAATTTCAAAGATTTCAATAAACAGTAAAAGTAACAAAAAATAACTCCAATGATAATAATCATAATAAGAGAATTGTTACAGTATTACCAAACTTAATTTTGCCAAGTAAGTCTTTTATCTGTTATCTATTGTTATTTCTATAAAGGAAAAATGTTGTGACACTAAAATTTGGACAGATATTGAGAAAAGAGTAGATTTGAAATTAAATAAATTTAGTGTTATGAAAAATTTACTACATTATTATTTCATTCCACAGCAGACTTGTGAAATTAATCTACAGACTCTACTCTTGGAAAAACATTTTCTAAATAATTTATTGCAATAATTACAGCAATTAAAAGTACTAATAACCTACTAAGTAAAAAATTCAGAGTTGAGATAAATACTGTTGTTTGTTAATATAGAGTCTCTTTCCTCCTTTCTTCACAAGTTCCAATTTTGCTCAGCAATTTAGTTTACTCCTACATGTCCACATGCCTTGGCAAAAGCTGGTCCATAAGCAGTTCCTAAAGCTAAGTCCAGATTAGATCAAGCCACTCAGTCATCCTGCCTTGATACAGAGTCCTAATTGTGTTTTCTATTCCATGTAGCTCATACTAACTGCTACAAGGATAACAATGAACAATAGATATTAAATTTTAAGAGTTTGAGTTCAAATCATATTGTTGTAAGAGTAGCAAATCCAATTTACACTTAACTGGTCATGTATCCATACAGGATCAGCTATATAATATTTGGGGCCCAGTGCAAAGTTAAAACACATAAACCCTTTTTCAAAAATTATTAAGTAGGTAACAACTGAGCACTAATTCAAGTACAGGACCCTTCTGAGCATGAGGCCCTATACAATAGCAGGTCTCATGCCCATGAAGCCAACCCTGGTCCTAAAGAATGTCCCCTAACCTCTTTATGCCTCAGTTTCTTCACTCATTAATTGGCAGCATTATAAAAGTATCTATGTTAGTGATTTGGTGAGCTTTCTTCAGACCATCAAGGATGTATGAGTATAGGTTATTTAGAATATTTGTTGACAGGTAAAATTAAGGGTGAGATTCCAGTAGGAGAATAATTTAGGATGGACGAGGGGACAGCAGTCATAATAAGTCAAGTACACCCTCTTCCTCCCTAAGCCTCTCCACCCAACCCCTGTGACTCCATAAGTAAACAAATGCGAAAATATTCATTAACTATGAAATAATGTGAATTCCTGTTAAATTATAATGTTCTCTGTGTGTGTGTGTGTGTGTGTGTGTGTGTGTGTGTGTGTGTGTGTTGGCATGGGTCGGGTGATGGTCACTATTCATTTGTTTGGATTGTGAAGTAAAAGGAGTTTATGAATGATATTTCCTCTTCTTCAAAATTACAAAGGTATCTTATGATATAAAAGAGCCAGTAAACGAGACTAAATCTGTACCTGGCCAAAAGAAGAGCCTCATCCTACAATTTTCATGTCTTTAAAAATACAAATGAACCACTATAGCAGGAACGATATGAGAAATAAATGATGGCATCATGGCCATTTGCAAATATAACACACATAATTGGATCTGTTTGCATATGTCGTAGTGCACACCTGATCTTTTCTATGCATAATGTTAAATAAACATTTGCTTTAGGTAGTATTGCTCTTTGGGAGAAATGTTAAATACATTCGAATTCAGAGTGGTTTGCACATAACCATTTCACACATTCCTCTAAACCAGTCTTATTCCTTTAGCAGTAAAAGGAAACAGCAACAACAACAAAAATTCTTTACAACAGGGTGAGCAGAAAAAAAAGAATAGTGGAAATATTTTTACAAAGCTGAATGATTACTAATAGAAATAAACATCATTCTAAAAAATTAGAAAATCTGTGACTTAAAGATGTAAGAAAGTAGATTCTCTGAATCAGTATGAACCTGGGCAGCATTATTAGGTGCCGTTTCCCAGTGAACCTACAGTAAAAAGCCATAAGGCTTGCACCTGTCACCACTGTACTGAGATTAGTTACTCTGCTTGGTGTGAGATTTAAGTATGGTGCTGAATGCTGTTTCACACGACAATCTGAATAGGTTGCCTAGAAAATGAATATAAAGTTTCCATTGTTATTTTTCTTAGGTTTTTAGTCCCTTTATATCCCTACTAGAAAGATTTTTTTTTAACATGGAACTCTGATATGTTGCCATGTACATAGATGTTTTACACAAATTACAGGCCCCTTTGATCCATTAAGATATAGCAGCATAAGACATTCATTTTCTTGAAGAAATTCTAGGCTTCTAAAAGGAATTTAGTAACAGGATCCTACTTTGGACCTCACACCACCAGGGCTGTCAGGCTCTTCCTTCTCTAAGATTGGAATACAGGTAATAACAAAATGACTTAATAGCGGAAGAACACATTACCTTATAAAAGACAATTTTAACTACTTCAAACCTGGATAACTCATGTTAGCTCTCAATAATTGCTGTTATAATGCTAGCTACTTTAGTTTCTCCAAGAGACATCTTTTGCCTGTTACTTCTCCCTATTACGGGAGATGGGATAATTCCATAGATTACCTACTATTGTTAGATAATTATGGCCACACAAACCAGAAGGGATTTCAGATGCAACACCTAGGTAGATGGAGAATATGACGTAAATACTCTTGTCCATCAGTGACCGCATGTTTGGGAAATGGATAAACTAAGGGCTGAGTTTGAATCTAAAGATATCACCACCATTATGACTCTCTTCCTCTGCTGTCATTGACCAGAAAGAAAACAATGGCCAGAGATCATAGGGTTATGCTAAGTCATGGCCTATCTTGGTGATTTTACTCAAGAAGTACAACTTGAAGAAAATCAACATAAAGTAACTTGAAGCAAATTATCATTTGCTGAGGAATAATATCTATAGACAGATTTTCTCAAAGGCACATGGTCTTACTTCTTTAAAAAAAAAGTTCAGATTAGGATTATCTATCAGAGAAGCTTGGATTTTCCTGTGACTGGGAAAGCTACCACTATGTTTTCTTACAATATTAGTCCAATTTCTTTGCAATGATGTGCAGAAGTATTAGATGGTGGGGAATCTAAGGCTTATTGTAAAGTGATTCATCTATGACCAAACACAAACAGAGCCAGAAATAGTCATGATGAATTTTATATCCCAACACAAGGCAGACATAGTAGCATCTTTAACAACAGCATCTTCAGTAAAAAGATGCAAAAGTGAACTCTGCATGTATAGCCTGATTATGGTGTTTGAATGTGGGGAAAAAAAACTATAACACTCATTGATTGATTCAATTAGTCATGTGTTTATTCATTCAACATGCTTCACATTATTTCTTTCCAGAGCCGATCACATAGCATCCCTACCATAATGGTATTGAAACAAAGAACACCCTAGGAATTTCTTAAAAGATACTCCTTTATTTGGGTTCATTCTTCTTCTATGGGTTCCCCAAAGATGACACCCCTTAAAATGATCTCCTAATATATTTCTTGATTTCAGAGCAGGCTGAGCTTCTCTAATGGATTATCTCCCCCCTCATCCAGACCCTCTTCTATACTCTTTGTCAGGAAATGCCAGCCAGCTGGAACAGCAGGACAACAAGTACAGCTGGGAATTCCTGGCCCACAGGTGTCCAGCCTCGCATTTGATATCTTGCCAATATCAAAGCTAGATTTGTTGGGGGGATCCCCACAGTTGTTTCACAGAAAGAAAATTATCCACTGGCACTAATAGTAATAATCCTCTCCTCCATATCTGACTTAGTACTTGAGCTAGAGCCACAGGCTCCTTTCCCCACCAAAACTGAACCAGTATCAAGTTCTCCATCCTTTTAACAAGTGGGTGGCAGACTGTCAGGATAGGAATTAGATGGGTACAGGTGGCACCACCTGCTTGAAATGCTTTTGAGTATTTTGTGTTTCATTATTGCTGCACACCATTGTACCATTCTTTCTTTTCTTGCCAATAACCATTGTACCATTTGTTTGAGCTTAAAGTTTGTTTCAAACTCAGATTTTGGATAAAGAAAACATGAAAGGGAATTTTTTCCATTGAGAATATGGAACAAGTCAGAGAAAAGGTAATTATTTTGCTGTGTAGAATGGAATACTAATTGGAAATCTAATTCAGAAGTATATAGGTTCATTAGCAGATGGATAAGAAGTGAGATTATTGATTATTCTCCAGGAGATAATTATTTTTGGCTGTTGGTTTAGCTGAAATACAATAATCAGTACACTGTGTATGCCTAAATAATATTTATACATACAATATTGAAATATAAACATCTGTAATAAGTTGTTAATCATTTTATGCTTCGGCTAAGCTTTACACAGATAAATGGACTGGCACTTGCTGACCTTGTAAGATGGGGTACAGTTTCACTGCATCATCTTGAGTAAGACAGCAGACAACAGAGAAATTGTTTGCAAATAGAAGGAAAGGATGAGACAATGTAACCAAACTTTAGTCTGAGTTAAAGAATCAGGGCAAAGACCTCAAAAAAGTGTTTTCAAACTTCCTGAAGATGCTATAGAGTAAAGAGAGGCTCTGGAGTAGGACTGTCTACCCACAACACCCAAAGTTTTCTAAACAGACCTCAGTGTATATCCACAAAGACTATTGCTTAAGTTTATTTATTTTTATCAGTTGGGGTCCTGGCATGTAAGATATAGCACATTTAAATAGCACACTTGTGAATTTAATAAAAGAACCATTTATAAATGGGTGGGTAGGAAAAAAATGAAACTAACAAGGACTGGTGCAGTTCCTAGCACAAGATCTGAATGGACAAGTAGAAGGAGTGTTTACTGGAACTTAGAGAGTAGTTGTAAGACAGGGAAGGACAACTCACAGCAGATGCAGCCTTAAAATAGAGGGTTGGAGTTACTGCCAGCGCAGACAAGGAAGGAGACAGGACCTCACTCATCACCTGCCCTGCAATCTCCTGCTGGTACCCCACATAAGCCTAACCCAACCAGAAGCCAAAGGCAAGGGGATCCTATAATGAAGTCCATATAGTTTTGTCTCCCAAAGAAATAAGCAAGGAGTCAACTGGTAGAGATATGAAGAGGAAAATTGAAAATATCCTGTAAAATCCACACATTTTGCCTTGTAAAATGTATTCTTTTTCTGTTTTCAGATCATGGCTGTGTAATTTCAGTTCACAATTTATTGTATTCTTTTCTAAAGGTCATGAGCAAATAAGAAGGAAAGGAAAAAATAAATAGCAAAATAACAGAAAAAAATGAAAAAAGAGGGAAAAACAAAAAAAGGAAAGAAAGAGGGAGGGAGGAAGGAAGGAAGGAAGGAAGGAAGGAAGGAAGGAAGGAAGGAAAAAAATCACTGCTATAATCCTGCTTCTATAACTGATCATGGGACCCAAATTGATAATTTCAATTTTTGTTTCCCATCACATATTCCATGCTCCCCTTAGCTTTAGCCATCCATCATCTAAACTGGACAGTGTCCTTTCCCTACTGGTGTGAACCAAACGTTCATTTTCCTAGGATCTGAGTCCTTGGTGATCTTATCTTTATGGAGTTGCTATAGCTTTCCACTGGTAGGAATATTAGGCAAGAGAGTGCTAAGCGGTACCTAAGTAAATCCCCTGGGCTCTTGTTCCTCCTTGCCTCTATTGTATAGCTGAAAGTCAATATCCCCATTGATAATCAGGATTACTCTCCCTGACTTCACGTGACGCCCCCTCTCTCAGCCTTTTGTTTAAACAACATACGCAAAACAGCCCAGGAAAGCCCTCAACTTCCAATTCATCTGACCTATGACAGTGTTCTCAGATAGGATTCCTCTCCTGAGTAGTAAGTAGGACTTCCAAACACACGAAGTCCAAGGTAGCAGAGAAGATAAGCAAAATGTTTTCCAGTGTGTAATTTAGTGGAATAATGAAGGGACCACTTCTATCTTTACCCTTTTGTCCTTAGAATAACAAATTCTGGGTATGAGATGGTCCCAGCAATTATCGACCACAAGTTTATAGCATATGGCATATCCAGTAGGAAAATGCCCCATGTTTTCTCCCAGCTGGCACCACAACTAAGTCTTCAGCAGGCTATTTATTCATCCTATCAAAGCTGTTGCTACTGGGTGATGAAAGCCAGGTTCCGCTGAGCCTCAAAAAGCTTCTAGATAATTTTATGGGAGAGCCCACTGTTGAAATTCTTTTGCATAAAATGAATCATCTGATTAGAAGTGATGCTGTATGGAATTTTATTCCCGTGATAGGTAAGGCATTCTTAATGTTCTTGAATGGTTGTTTTGACAGAAGCACCACCCAAAGGGAAGAAACCTAATTTGCATAAAATATGTCAATCTCTGCTCCCATCCATGGGACAAGGGGACAATGTAATTTACCTGCCAGTGGTGGATGGTGCCCTGTTAGGGGATCAGAAATGTCCTCTGATGTTGGCAAGTTGAAAACTCAACTGGGAAAGAAGCCAGAACAACCTTGGTGAAAAGAAGTTCATGTTGCTGAGCCAATGTATAGTTTCAATCCCTGTGTCCATAGGCCTTTGTACAACAAGGCCTTTTGATCAACGTTGTCTAGGGAAAGAAACCAACTGAGATCTTCAGGATAGGTCATCGTGTCTATCTGTTTAATGAGAGTCTCCTTTTAATGAATGGCCTCTGGTGGGCATTCTGTGAGGTATTATTATCTTCACACCCTGTTCCACTTATGAGAGGTCCAACCACATACTTCTCACCTGGATTTCTTAATTATCACTTTTCCAGTTTTATCTTATCAACCACCTAAACTATTAGCCACTGTAAGTCAGTATCAATCCAAGCCTCAGGCCATCTCTTTCACATAAAGTGAACCACCAGAAATATCTAAAATCCTTCTCCCTAGGAAGACTTCCTTTTACTACTGTCCTTCAATGCTACCTCTGAGTAATGCTATAGTACTGTTATATGTCAATTCTCTTTTAGGTACTGAGGAAAAAGGCAAAAGAGACAGAGTCCCTGCCTGCGTGAACCTAATAGTTTAGGGCTCATGTTCCTGAACTGTCTTGGCTCACAGCACCCTTAGTTTCTCAGTAATTTTTTGCAGCAGCCCTAGGCCAAAAGAAATACCTAACAGTTCCATTTATTCAATATTTAGGTCTAGGGACTTCCCTGGTGGTGCAGTGGTTGAGAATCTGCCTGCCAATGCAGGGAACACGGATTCGATCCCTGGTATGGGAAGATCCCATATGCCACGGAGCAACTAAGCCTGTGTGCCACAACTACTGAGCCTGCGCTCTAGAGCCCACGAGCCACAACTACTGAGCCCACGTGCCACAACTACTGAAGCCTGCGCATCTAGAGCCCATGCTCCACAGCAAGAGAAGCCACCGCAGTGAGAAGCCTGAGCACCGCAACGAAGAGTAGCCCCCGCTCAATGCAACTGGAGAAAGCCTGCGCGCAGCAACCAAGACCCAACACAGCCAAATAAATTAAAAACAAAAAAAAGTATTTAGGTCTAAACAATGTATTTATGTCCTAATACATCACTTAAAACAATAATACACGTAAGTTGAAAAAATATTTTATCCTATTTTTTAATGACCACAATGAATTAGTAATGGGAAGTGTGCAGCTGTCGGGCACTGCCCAGACTTTGGAATTACATTAGAGCCCACCATCCTCATTTATTAGTTCATATTGATTTTTTTCATGGTACTTGCATTTTTATCACTGTCACCCCAACAAAAACCCAGTTTTGTAAAATATGGCACCCCAAAAGAATGTAATTGATCTAACATTAAAACGAATATTCCTCAAATTAGCAGTTTATGTGGCTTCTGAAACATACTAAGTATAATGATGTTGGCCTCACATATTTACAATATCCGGCAGTGCCCCTGTGAGTTCACTGTGGTGGCCCAGTACTCCTTGGTGCAGTTTACAAACTGCAGGCGTAGGGAGGTATGACAAGTAAATATATAAAATACTAGTACATTATGAATTATCTAAAGAAAAACAAATCAGGATCAAGAGGTAGATATGAGCACAATTTAAAATGGTTATCATGTGAGCACTGAGAGTGGTGAAATTGGATCAGACTTGAATGGTGTGAAGGAACAAAAGGAATAGCACTCTTCACAGAGAGAACAGAAGCATAAATATTCTGAGGGAGAAGCATGGTTCACATACAAGAGGAAGATTAAAAACAAAAACAGTGTAGATGAAATTGAATTGTACAGGGAAACAGTAGGAGATGAGTGAGATCAGGAATTTTCTAAAGGGGTTTAGACTGTTTAAGACCTCATGCCTATAAGGAGTCTAGATTTTGCCTCGAGTGAGATAGGAACTATCAGAGTATTTTGAGAAGAATGACATGATCTGAATTAAAAAAAAAAATTCTCGCCAAATATGTACACTGCAAGCATAGAAAATGTGTCCCTTTCATTCACTAATGTATGTTAAGAACCTAGAAGAGTACTTGGGTCATAGTAGATGTTCAATAAATACCTGTTGAATGAATGGTTTATATGTAAAGAACAAACTGAAAGACAGATAAGAGTAGAAGACAAGAAGCCACTTAGAAGGTTACTGCAGGAGTACAAGGAGCTAACAATGGCTTGGTCTAGGGTAAGCTTGGAGAAAGTGGTAAAAGGTTATCAAACTTAGAATGCATTTTAAAGGTTGACTTAGAAGATGTACAAATATTTGGACAAAGGATGTGAAAGAAAATTAGAAATTAAGGATGGTAAAGACAGGGAAAAGAGCAGTTTAAAGAAATTAATAATTTTGGGCATATTAAGTTTGAGATGGCCATTAGATATCCAATTGGAGATGTTGAGTTCATAATATATTTGTATATTTATAAGTGTAGTGATATATTATTACTATTCATATATTATTATTCTCATATATATGAACATTCAGAGTAGAGGTCAAGCTGGAGATACATATTTATGATTTGTCATTATATAGATGCTATATAAGGTCATGGGACATTGTTGTTATGGAGCCTCAAGTTCGCAGAACTTTTGGAATCTGTTGCTAGCATATTGTTTATATACTTTCATGTATGTAATTATATATTTATGTATGTTTGTGAGCTCACCTTTAAGGAAGTTTTTTTTTTAATGTATATATTTTTAAGAAATATGTATGAGTTCCTTCCAGAATGGTTTTGCATTTGTTTCTGCCAAGCACCTGAGAGGCATCATCAGTTAAAGATCCATTTTTTGTTGTCGTTAATTTTTTATCTGCGGTGTTGAACTAAGTGAGAAGTATAAATCTAAATCCTAAACCTATGGAGAGCACAGGTCAAGAGTTTTAATTTCTCAAATCCACTATGCCAGAGAACAGAGTTTTTATCATGTCTCTTAGGAGCACAATTTCCAAGGCCCAAGTTTAAATGGGGGGGTCTCAATTTAAACTCCTTACTTCACCCAATGGTTAAAGCCTTGTTCCTTATTCATTTGGTCTTTAAAACATGAAGTTGTAGACAAATGGGGGATAATAACCTTCTACATATTAAAGGAAATCAGTGTTAGTTTGAGGGCTTCCCATGTGTTTTCTCATTTTTTTCCCCTTTACCAAAAGATTTGCATTAATATTTATTATATTTTATGATTTATATTTTTATTACATTTATCATAGTTTTAATATATTTTATTCAACATCAACATTCTAACACCTAAAAAGAATATATGTAAAGATATGTCAGCATTTTACCTTACTAGAACTGGGAGTGTTTCTCCATTTTCTCACTCTCTTTCACCATGTTAATTCAAATGTTGTCAGTACATTTTTAATTTTTAAGGTTTCACTGTATTTCTCAAGAATATTTTGAGCATGTTATTTTTCCAGTTCTAGATAAGTTTTTTGAAAATGCTTTGGGTTTTGGTTGTCCTTTTTCCCCCTAGGAACAATGCAGATCTTAAATTTCCTTTAGTCAATACATTTTTTGAGTCAAACAACTGTGATACTTCCATTCGAAGCCTTGGGAGTACATGAGTGAACAAGATGGCAGAACCCCTGCCCACAAAGACCCAATAGCCCACTATTTTTCTGTCTTCCATATTTATGGCTTTCCTCATTTTCTTTTTTTATTTTATTGTGGTAAAAAATCCATAACATGAGATCTACCCACCCTCTTAACAATTTTTAAATGTACAGTACACTATTTTTAACTATAAACACAACGTTGTACAACAGACTTCTAGAACTTTTTTATTTAGTATGACTGATCTCTAGATAGCAACTCCCCATTTCTTCCTTTCCCCATCCCCTGGCAACCATCATTCAACTTTTTTTCCTACAGGTTTGACTACTTTAGATACCTCATAAAGGTGGAATCATGTAAAATCTGTCCTTTAGTCATTAGATTATTTCACATAGCATAATATATTCAAGGTTCATCCATGTTGTTGCAAATGGCAGGATATCTTTGTAAGGCCGAATAATATTCTAATATATATATGTGTGCATATATATATATATATATATATATATATATATATGTACATATATCTCACATTTTCCTTATTCATTCATCCATGGACATTTACATTCTTTCCACCTCTTGGCTATTGCTAAAATTGCTGCAATGAATTTGGTAATGTAACTGTATCTCTGAGATGCTGATTTTAATTATTTTGGGCAAATATTCAGAGGCAAGATTTCTAGATAATACAGTAATTCTATTTTTAATTTTTTGAGGAATCTCCATAGTGTTTTCCATAGTAGCTACACCATTTTATATTCCCACTAACAGTGCACAAGAGTTTCAATTTCTCCACATTCTTGACAACACTTGTTATTTTCTCATTTTTTGATAATAAGCATCTTAACAGGAGTGAGGTGATACCTCACTGTGATTTAGATTTGCATTTCCTTGACATTAGTGATGTTGACATCTTTTCATATGCCTCTTGGCCATTTGTATGTCTTCTTCAGAGGAATTTCTATTCAAGCTCTTTGCCCATTTTCAGCAGGGTTATTTGTCTATTTTTTACTATGGAGGTGTACGAGTACACCAAATATAATCCAAATATATTTTGGATATTAACCCCTTATCAGGTTTATGGTTTAACAATATCTCACATTCTGTAGGTTGCTTTTCATTGTACTGATTGTTTCCTGTGCATCAAGCTTTTTAGTTTGGTATACTTCATTTGTCTATTTGCTTTATTGCCTGTGCTTTTGGTGTTATATCCAAGAAATCATTGCCAAGACCAACATTGTGAAAGTTTTCCCCTATGATTTAAGAGTTTTACAGTTTCAGGTCTTATGTTTATGTCTTTAATCTATTTTGACTTTATTTTTGTGTATGACATAAAATAAAGATCCAATTTCTTTCTTTTGTGTGTGGATATCTAGTTTCCCTTCACCATTTTTTGAAAAGACTATCTTTTCCCCATTATGTAGTCTAGGAACACTTGTCCATGATCATGTCTGACCATATATGTGTGGGTTTATTTCTGGACTCTCTATTCTGTTCTATTGACCTATATGTCATTTTTATGCCAGTGCCATGCTGTTTTGATTACTGTAGCTTTATAATATGTTTTGAAATCAGGAAGTGTGAGGCTTCCAGCTTTGCTCTTCTTTCTCAAGATTGGTTTGGCCATTTGGGGTCCTTTGTGGTTCCAAATGAATTTTAGAGTTAATTTTTCTATTTCTTTAAAAATGCTATTGGGATTTTGATAAGGATTGCATTGAATGTGTACACTACTTTGGATAGCGTTGGAAGGTGGAGATACTGAATAATATCCTCTGAACTGAGAAGGAGACCAAAATATGAAGTGGGCAATTCCATAAAGTGCAACTATGAAGTTTATTGTGGGCAACTTACACATAGGCAGGAAAGACTGGGTAGATGAACAAACTAGAGGCATTCATAGCTGTACTCCACACTGCCCAAAGGGGCATAGGAAGATTTAAGGGAACAAAGCTAAAAATAGAATCTGACTACCAAGTGAGAAGCACATCTGCACTGACTGGAACTGGGGATTTTTCTTCACCATGGGGGATCTCCTGACCATTCACTATCTATGCATCAGCAAACGGCACACTTCCAGTTTTCATATCAGACAAAGGCAAGGGTAAAAGTTGGCAGGGAATTTATCTGGCTAGGGTGCATTCTGTGTGAGTAGGCTAAAGTTGAGTCACACAGAAAGGGGAGCAGGTAGTACTGCAGACCTAAGATGGAGCCAACAAAATGGAGTCAGTGTGGTTCAGCCACACAGGTAGTATGGACATTTTAATAATATTAAATCTTCCAATCCATGAACACTGGGTATCTTTCCATTTATTTGTATCAGCACACACAGATCAATCTTAGCTAAGTTACAACAATAACAAAAAGTGAAACCTCATAAGGCATGGAGTCAATCTCCAGTCTAGGCTTTAGTTCATGCTTGATGGAGCTAACACCATGCTTCAAAGAACTCCTTTCCTATTGTATCATATATATATATGAATATATACACACATATATATTCACAAGAATTACATCAAAAAATCACATACATCATAACAGGGAGTTTAATCCATTTATATTTAAAGTAATTATTGATAGGGAAGAAGTTACTATTGCCATTTTGTTAATTGTTTTCTGTCTGTCTTGCTGCTTTTTTCCCTCTCTTTTCCTCTCTTGCTGTCTTCCATTATGTTTTGATTTTTTTGTACTGACATGCTTTGATTTCTCACTTTCTTTGTATATCTTCTCTATTTTCTTTATGGTTACCATCAGATTTACATAAAGCATCTTATAGTTATAATAATCTCTTTAGAGCTGACAACAACTTAACTTCAACCACACACAAATACTCTATACTTTTTCATTCCCCCACTTTATACTATTGATATCACAAATTGCATCCCTTTATATTGTATATCCATGAACATATTTTAGTTATAGTTATTTTTATACTTTTGTTTTTAACTTTTAAATAAGAATTAAAAGTGATTTGTGCATCACCATTACAGTATTATATTATTCTGTATTTGTCTATATATTTACCTTTGCCAGCAAGCTTTATATTTTCATATGGTTTCATATTGCTATTTGGCATCTATTCATTTCAGTTTGAAAGATTCCCTTTAGCAATTCTTGCAAGTCAGCTCTAGTGGTGATAAACTCCCTCAGCTTTTGTTTGCCTGAGAATATTTTTATTTATCTTACACTTTTGAAGGATAATTTTGCCATATATAGTGTCCTTGGCTGGTAATTTTTTCTTTCAGCACATTGATTATATCATCCCACTTTCTTTTGGCCTGTAAGGTTTCTGTTGAGAAATCCACTTACAGACTTATGGTGGTTCTTTGTACTTGGTGAGTCACTTTTCTCTTGCTGCTTGTAAAATCTGCTTAGTCTTCGATTTTGACAATTTGATTATAATGTGTCTTGATGGCACTGGAGTTTTGATTCTTTGAAAACAAGCAGAGTGACATGTATCTGTGTGCATATGTGAGTGTTTTCATGACAGCAAACTGGATGGGTGTGGATATAGCGCTGGGTATACATGTGGGCTGAACGCAAAGTTTATTTAGTTCTTATCAGTGTAAGCAATAGAAAATTATTTTAATACAAATATTCATTACTAAAGCCATCTGATCTTTCTGGTTTTGGTACACTGCCATATTCCATGCTCATCATTTAAATATCCATTTCTTTAAATCAGATACCTTTTTCTTTACTAAACCTCTGTAACAGAATTTGACACTCTTCAAAACAATATGCTACGTAGGCTGGTATTTCACTGAAATGTCATTTAGCCTTACAATATAATGCATCTGGAAGAACATCTCATGAAGGTAATAACTGATACTTTCTACTCATTTAAGAAAAATAACTGGGTCCATCCATATTGCTGCAGATGGCATTATTTCATTCTTTTTTATGGCTGAGTAGTACTCCATTTATTCCATTTTTTTTGTGTGTGTATATATAATATATATATTATATTATATAACATATATATATATCCATTCCTATGTCAATAGACATTTAGGTTGCTTCCATATCTTGGCTATTGTAAATAGTGCTGCTGTGAATACTGGGGTGCAGGTATATTTCTGAGTTAGCATTTTCTCTGCATATATTCCCAGGAGTGGGAATCCTGGATCATACTGTAACTATATTTTCAGTTTTTTTAAGGAACCTCCATACTGTTCTCCATAGTGGCTGCACCAGTTTACATTCCCACCAACAGTGTAGGAGGGTTCCCTTTTCTCCACACCCTCTCCAGAATTTATTATTAGTAGACTTTTTGATCATGGCCATCCTGACCAGTGTGAGGTGATACCTCACTGTGGTTTTGATTTGCATTTCTCTAATAATGAGCAATGTTGAGCATCTTTTCATGTGCCTATTGGCCATCTGTATGTCTTCTTTAGAGAAATATCTATTAAGGTCTTCTGTCCATTTTTTGATTGGGTTGTGGTTTTGTTTGTTTGTTTTAGTTTTTTGCTTTTTGTTCTAATATTGAGCTGCAGGAGCTGTTTGTATATTTTAGAAATTAATCCCCTATTGGTTGCATAGTTTGCAAATATTTTCTCTCATTCCATAGCTTGTCTTTCCATTTTGTTTACAGTTTTCTTTGCTGTGAAAAAGCTTCTAAGTTTGACTAGGTCCTATTTGTTTATTTTTGCTTTTGTTTCCATTACTCTAGGAGACAGATCCAAAAGGATATTGCTGTGTTTTATGTCAAAGAATGTCCTGCCTACATTTTCCTCTAAGAGTTTTATAGTACCCGGTCTTACCTTTAGGCCTTTAATCCATTTTGAGTTTATTTTTATATATGATGCTAGAGAATTTCTAATTTTATTCTTTTACATGTAGCTGTCCAGTTTTCCCAGCACCACTTATTGAAGAGACTGTCATATCTCCATTGTATATTCTTAAATGCTTTGTCATAGATTAATTAACCATAAGTGAATGGGTTCATTTCTGGGCTTTCTGTCCTGTTCCATTGATCTATGGGTCTGTTTTGGGGCCAGTACCATACTATCTTGATTACTGTAGCTTTGTAGTTTAGTCTGAAGTCAGGGAGCCTGATTCCTCCAGCTCTGTTTTTCTTTCTCAATATTGCTTAGGCTATTTGGGGTCTTTTGTGTTTCCATAAAATTTAACAAAAATTTTGTTCTAGATCTGTAAAAAATGTCATTGGTAATTTGATAGGGATTGCATTGAAACTGTAGGTTGCCTTGGGTAGTATAGTCATTTTTACAATATTCATTCTTCCAATCCAAGAACATGGTATATTGGAGGGATTATTTGCTTAATTTCTCTTTCTGATATTTCATTGTTAGTGTATAGAAATGCAACAGCTTTCTGTATATTAATTTTGTATCCTGCAACTTACTGAATTTCTTGATGTGCTCTAGCAGTTTTCTGGTGGCACCTTTTAGGATTTTCCATGGATGGACCTAGATATTATCATACTAAGTGAAGTAAGTCAGACAGAGAAAGACAAATATCATATGATGACTTATATGTATAATCTAAAGAAATGATACAAATGAACTTATTTATAAAACAGAAATAGACTCACAAACATAGAAAACAAATTATGCTTACTAAAGGGGAAGGGGGGAAGAACAAATTACGAATTTGGAATTAACAGATACATACTACTATATATAAAACAGATAAACAAAAAGGACCTACTGTATAGCACAAGGAATTATATTTGACACTTTGTAATAACTTAGAATGGAAAACAATCTGAAAAAGAATACATATCTATATATATATATATGTATAACTGAATCACTTTGCTGTACACCTGAAACATTGTAAATCAACTATAATTCAATAAAAAAAGAAAAATTTAAAACAAAAAGAAAAATACCTGTTCAAATGCCACAGTAAGTTATCTACTACTATACAACTTTCTGGCTCAGGCTACAGTTTGATCTTGTATTCCTACACACAAATGTAGAGTTCCATAGCCTTTCAGTATCCAGGACCTCTGTCTTACTTTGGCTATGCACAACATTACTTCAGAGATCTCTCTTTAGAGAAAAATGCAAACCAATCCAAGTTGCTGTGCCATGAGTATTATAGCAACCTTAAGAATTTCTTAAAAATAAATATAGCAAGTAAATTCAGATAATGAAAATGCATTTGAGATCACTGATTTGAGAACTTGTACAGCCCAAACGTGACATTTCCATTCCCATCTTCATTTTGCTTTTAAGGAGATTTCCATTCCTTGACATGTTTATTATTTTGACACTGAGCCAGTTTTCTCAAAGCATTTTCACTTCAAGGGTCCTAAACTAAGCAAATAAATATTATGCTATTTAAAATATCCTCAGCTTTACTTAGAAAATTAGCATATTGACAAGATTCACACACTAAATCTCTCATCAGAAATATGCCACCTTCATTAATAAATTTAAAACTCTACTTCCAATCTTGCAATAGAAAGAAAAATGTAAACTTATAAAAGAGTAACTGGTTTTTACTGCCCTCCCCATGACCCCCTACATAGGTTGTCCATTAGGTGCCAACTTTGGAGGATTGAGGTTTGATTGTATTAAGAGTATAACAAGTTCAAAATATTTAACCGCAGTATAGTAGGGACACAAAACCATCTGAAAAGACAGTGGCCTAGTGCTGGAGCCCAGTTTGGGCCCCCAACTGGGTCAGACATCATCCCTTTATTTGCTGGATTGTGAGAGGTATGGAGGGTAGTCAGAGCATCACGAACACTTAGGGGTTCAAGATAGTTATTATTTATCAAATATTGTGAAAATATAACAGTACTTGAACTATCAGTGAGTTAGCATGCACCAACTAAATACTGACTAAAATAGCATTTGTTCTCTTGCACCCTCATGGACTCAACAGCCTTAATTGCAACACTTAGTCCCTGCACAGGATTTTAGAGGGATATCAAGCACAACAGATACATTATACTTTTATTGAAGATTTGTAAGTCACAGGAAGGAATCACATCTCTTGGCACATAGTGTTTGTTTGAAAAATCTCCATAGGGCTTTTCTCAGGGCTCTCCAACCTGTCTCTAGCCAAAGAATCGTTCATATTTCTTTACTCCCTTGTTCCACTTGACCTCAAAGGTAGCAGAGAGAATTATCTTTTTCCTGACTATTCTTCCCTTCCCTGTAAATCAGGATTTCTCAACCTTGGCGCTATTGATAATACTTCGTTATGAGAAAGGAGGGGGTGTCTTGTGCATTGTAGGATATTTAGTACCATCCTTGGACTCTACGCACCAATTTCCAGTAGCATCAACCCTCTCAAGTCATGGCAACCAAAAATGTTTCCAGACATTGCTAAATGTCCCGTAAGGGGCAAAATTGTTCCCATGGAGAAAAACTGCACTAAATCTATTACTCATTTTTTACTCATAGTAATTTAAAAGTTCTATTTTAGTGCCTTTAAACTTCTACACATACATTCACATGTGGCTCAGAAAACAAAGCTCACATGCTCCTAGGAGAGCGAAGAGGATTCTATTGTGTTGTTGTTTTGGGCCAGATGGTTTCTGTAGGACTAGACAAACACCTTGAATTTGATGGGTGCTCAATGAGACCATGAACTTCATTATGCCAGGTAGTTGTTCTTTTGTGTTTGGTATGTTGAAAAGATCTTCAAAGATAATGCACAATCTATTACTGTGTTGTATATAAAATCTTTGTGATGACAAGGTCTAAAATCAATCCTATATGTAATACTATTAGTCCAGGATCTTTTTTTTTGGTTTGCAAAATCCTCAGGTAAGAGAGAAGTTAGGGACAGCATTCCATCTGAGGGCTGCTCTCACTCCATCTGCTCAGATATTTTTTTCTTCCTTGTTTAATCATCTTTTACCCTTATTGATCTTTTATATCCCCTTCATTATCCAAGTCATATATAAGTGTCATTATTGTGAAACTCAGGACGAATTCTAAGGCCTAGTTTATTTTCCAGCTAAACTCAGATCAGTATGAGAAATTCCTCTCAAACCATGTCCTACTTTTGTATTGTAAATGATCTTTGCATTGTATATGATTTGTTTCAGCAAAATTCTCTTTTAGCCAAATCAGATCTCCTAAGGAAGTACTCTCTATAAATCAATCCAATCATTGACAAACTTATAAAGGGGGTAAAATTTGTATTTGGTTTTCTGGGCCTTTGACAATCACAGAAATTAAGATTTACGGAGATTATGCAATCTGTTCATTATTCCATGATTAATTAAACTCTCAGAAACATTGTTTTAACAACAATTTACTGAACTTGCCTTCATATAGTCACTCAATGCATTATATTTTGTAATTTTTAAAAGTAGGATTCTAATTCACATTAAGTAAATGGATGAAAAACTAAGATATATATTAGGCTTTATACTCCAATTACTTCAGCATCATTTCTTGGAGTATTAAATAGAAATCCTATTTCTAGAAAAAATATAGAAATATGAATTATGAAATTTCTTGCTAAAACCTTTTACTAATTAATTTTAATTATTCATTTATATATAGTTAAAATGCTTGATATCAAAACCACATAATTGTAACCAATAAATATGCTCTACTTAAAATAACATATATATTTCCCAATTCTGCTTTTCATGACAATGTCATGCGAGAAATATGTAGCAAACCTCAAAAGCATGCAAAAACTACTCGGGAATATTTTACTATAATACACTTGCTTTTTATCTGTAGATAAATATGGATTTATGTTCTACCATTTATTCTGTGAAATTCAACCTAGTCAGTGAAAATTCTAGAACCATTCTTTGCCTGAATTCTCTTATTGGGAATGCAATTTAAAAAATGTAATTTTGATAAGGTTAATTTCTGCCCAGAGCATTACATAGATTTGAAAGCACTGATATAAACTCCATTGAAACGTAATCAGTGATATTGCCCCTCCTGATATGTTTTTAACTCTTGGCTTTTTTTTTCTTGGCAAAGCTAGAGGATAAAACATTTCCAGCATAAATCAATCTCTTTTAATGTAAATTCTTCCTCTATGGAGAATTCTAATTGAGAAGATGTAGTGGAAATAGCACTAATGATAAGTGTTTCTTTCCAATAAAATCTACATATAAAAAAAAAGCTGATGAGAGTACAGCCAAATATTCTACAAGTAACAAAAGCTGATTTTGATAAACAAGTAAAAGGAAACATTTTTAAATAAAAGTAGTTTAATTTAATCATCATCTGTCGGATTTGTTTTACTTTTGGCTAGCTATATCACATGCTTAAAGGCTTTTTTTCTGTTTTAATGCTGAAGGATTTTGCACAAGCTGGTGAAATATCGTCCCCTACTGTTCAGTTCTGATAAATTGATTATAAGGAAACTTTTTGTTTCAGCCTATAAAATTGTGGCTACCCCTGATACTTCTGTGTGGATGCTAGATTGTGAAGAAGAGAGTTCCTTCTTAAAGTTCTAATCACATATCCATTAAACTATTTATTTTCAGTTAATTCAGTTGAGGTATTTTCTAAATGAGTTGACTGCTGACATTTTGGATAATTTTAACTATAAACCTTGGAAAGGATATATGTTATTTTACCTACTCTTCTTAGTGTGAAGGAATACTATATTTATTTAGTAGATAAGTGTATTATTCCATTTAAAATATTATACCCCCATTCATGTTTACCTTATTAAACTGTGTACTTATAAAACTGGATTTTCTTTTAACAAAGCTTGTCACTTATACATTATTGTGTCATGCATTAGAGAACAAAAAAAAGGTTTTTTTAATTTAAAATTCAGGAGGCATAATTTATTTATAATATAAGCAACTCTTCCAATATAGCTGCCTACAGTTCGATGCATTTTTGTAAAAGGAGATAATTTTTTTAATATACACATATGTTTAAAAGCAATTTATCCTCATTTTAACCCTTATTTGGATACTATTAGTACATTTTGGGAGGTTGGACTTACAACTATCCGTAGAGCTTTTATACTTGTAACTTAAATATAAATATCTAAAGCAATTGTATCTTTTTGACTTTATATTAAATTATAAAAATTAACAAAAGAAATCATGTTGAAGTAACATCTACAGAGGGTTAAGGGGTTTGTCCTCTTACAGTTACTAAATTACCACACTTCTTTTTCACCAGTCTTTTAAACATTTAGTTGTAAGAAAAGAAAAAACACTTTGAACTAATTTATTTTAAGCAAATCACCTTTAAAATCAAAAATAATTTTCTTTCCATTTCTGCTCTGACCAACCAAAAGGGCAATAAAGCCTTTTTACCTTATCTAAAAATTGACATCTCAGTCATTATTGAAACTATGAGGGAGTATGGCTATAGGGAGCAGAGACAAAAGAAAATTCAAAGCCATGGGTGGCAGTTTTATTGTCTATCCTTCATATAAGGAAGAGTAGAGTTCAATTGGGAGCATTTTTTAAAATTTAGACTAACAGTAACAGTGTTGTAAAAGGAAAAAAAAAAGGAGCATGCAACTTCTGTGGGAAGATAAACAGTAGTTAAATAGGTAGAAAAATTGATACACCAACTCAGACCTCATAGACTACTTATAAATTCCACAAAGATCAATGTAGATGTGGTCTGGGGAAATTGTCATCACTGACTCAGGATCAGAATTTTCTGAAGTGTTTGATGAGATGCTTATCTCCTTAAAAACAATCTTCCAAACCTCAGCCCTGCTCCCCACGTTGCCTCTCTGTTTGAGGCTAGGTCATTTTTTACTTTCTGCCAAGCGTAAAATACCTATGTTAAAAAGATGATTCCTCCCAGTTTTAGAGCATATATTACAATGCTTAAGAGCATGGGCTTTTACAAAAACATGTGGACAAGAATATCCACTGAAGCGGGTTTCCCTGGTGGCGCAGTGGTTGAGAGTCCGCCTGCCGATGCAGGGGACGCGAGTTCGTGCCCCGGTCTGGGAGGATCCCACATGCTGCGGAGCGGCTGGGCCCGTGAGCCACGGCCGCCGAGCTTGCGCGTCCGGAGCCTGCGCTCCGCAACGGGAGAGGCCACAACAGTGAGAGGCCCGCGTACCGCTAAAAAAAAAAAAAAAAAAAAAAAAAGAATATCCACTGAAGCATTTTAATTAATGAAGAAACTGAAATAGACTGTGGTTTGCCAGAGCGAAGTGGTTAGATAAATCCTGGAACACACATGGAATGAAGTACACGGGCAATTCCTAGTGCAAAGTGATGCATGAATTACTTGTTCAATATATACTTAGCAAATTAGAAAATCAATTTTTCAAAATATAGATAGAATAATAAGTTCATTATTTTGTGAACATATTTTCCATCCCCAGGTAGAATAAAATTCTATAAAAATTATTTTTTTCTGACATCTTTGCTACCCTGCCTACCTTATCAAGAGAAAGGATAAAGGGGAAAAAATATCAATTCAGGAAGCAGAGAAACATCTAATAAGCCATAATTGGACAGAGGACTCTAATAGAATTTAAGAAACCAAAGTTAGCACTTTATAGTTAAGGTATAATTTGAGGTTTATGTGTTTATACATCTTAGTTAGATATACTGAGATTTTGCCCAAATTCTACATTAGACTTAATTTTAACAGATAGATTAGATAAATAGGTTGATTGATAGATAGAAGATAGACTCTTGAATCACTGACTGTTGGATTTCAGTCAATCTCCCAAAGATAATAAAAATTAAGACCAGTGTTCTTGGAAGCCTCTTACTCTGGTATTAACTAAAGGGTTAACATTGCATCTTTGAACACAAACTTCCTTCTCCTTCACTGAGGACCAGTTTATCCCCAGAATGAATCACGTCAGTGAAATGAGTGTATACAATGGAGAATTTTGAGGCTTAGGCTGCTACTTTGTTACTTAAAGCAAGCTACGTTCCAATAAATTCTTGTCAAGTTCAAAAAGAACTGTATTTATTCCTTTGTGACCTCTAGTCAAACTGTGTATAATGCTGTTTCCTGTACAAGAACCACCTGTACAGATAAGCCTTGATATATGTTCATGATCATTTGCAAAATATTGTTCAACGTGATTTTCAAAGCCCTGCTGTATTTTCTTTATCTTAAGGATAGGGACTATATTTGCAATACTGCTTAAATTAAATGCCTAAACAAGATGCTAACAAGAGGCATAGTCTCTCTTTGTAAAAGGTACATTTACATCAAGCACACTACATATATTTTAACAAATGTAATTATCTTTCTCATAAAAGTAAAGGATACAGAACAGATATAGTAACACTAACTCAATTATTATTACCAAATGTACTGCAAAGTCCCGCATAAATAGATTCATTATATTTACAAGGACCATGTCTTTTATGTATCTCATAATATGTTAGGTAACATGGTCAACTTGATCCAGTTGGGAAGAATAGGATACCAATAATCAGAGATGTGAATTGATCATCTTAATAGCCTGTTTTTTCACACGAATACACTGTTCTTTGACCAGACTCAAACCCGCATAAAACATTTTACCTATGCAGGTCTTTTATTACATGAGAGCCCGGGGGGAGAGTTGATAATTTGTCGTGACTTATCATCACTATTAAAAAGAACAGAAACACTGCTGTTATCATTTACTGCAGAGTTCTCCACAGTAAGGTGCCTTCCAACCTCTTCAGCCTCATCTTGTGTTTCAATACCTTCAATATGTCATCAAAGAATGTGCTGAGGCTTCCTGTTGCACTTGCTGTGCCCTTTGCCCTCTGTATTGCCCCCAAGCTCATCACTCTGCTGGTTCCTTCTCTTCTCTCAGAAAAAGGGCACACCCTCTCTGCTTCAGACCCATGCCACTTAAATTCCTTCCCTCCATCAATAAACCCCACCCTCCAATACTCCATATCATAACACCCTGTTGGCTTTGCATCACTCTCCAAAATCTCTAATTTTCCTGTTTATCATGTATTTCCTTATTTATTATCTGTCTCTTCTATCTAGACATAAGCTCTCCATTGTACATCTGGGTTCTAGCATGATGTCTGGCAAACCGTAGTTACTCAGTAATGAAAGAAACAAATTGTTCACTGCATTTAATAGAGAATATGTGAACCATATAAGGGAACTGCACTGAGTAATTCTATTGAACTGCATTCATAACTAGGGATTCTAGAAAGGAAGTGTGAAAGAAAAGAGAACATTTTCACTTAGGTGAATGGACATTCACATTATTGCCATACACGTGCCAGCCAGGGTGAAGTGACATAGACTCAGTTGGATCCAGAAGTGTTAATGAGACAGCACTAAAAGAGAGCTAGAGTGACTTGGCATTAATAATCAGGGCAGACATTGTGAGGAAGTGAGTCTGAATCCCATATTTGAATTGGGCTGTAAAGAATTCTGACTAACCTGAAAGAAGTCCACAGGATTACCTTTCAGAAATGGTAGTCCGTGGCTTTCAAAGTATGTAGCAAGTCTTATTGTTATCTATGGCAATATTAAGCACTGTGAAATTACAGTAAGGTCCTAACTTTATAAATATGTATGCTGTTTCCCCAGAACCCTAAAACATGAGCAAAGAATCATGGGAAGAGCATGCTCAGTTAAACTAGATAGGACCACAATAAAGAAGGTAAAAAAAAAGATGATAAGGCAAAAGACAAATTAAGCAACTACGATGCTTTCAGTAGCAGCACCCTAAGTAAATCACACAGTTGCAGAAACATAGCTCAGCTGGGTAGTGTTCATATCTCAAACTGATCCCCAGGATGTAGAACAACAGTGATGATTCAGAGCTCACAATTTTGTGCTGCTTTTCTCTAAAATGGGAACTTTTCACCCACACCTAAAGGAAGGGAGGAAATTTATTTTCTTGTACAAAAGTACCAGAGAAATAGATGTAAACAGATTAAAATTTTAAAATATACTTTTCTACACTTTGCAAAATTACTGTACCCTGAGACCAAAAAAACCATAGCTTCTTCCCTTTGACTCTTTCCACTTTGAAAATAAATATTCAGAGTTGTGCCTAATCTGGAACACATAAATGAATCTATGGGTGTAAACTGTCCTTTTAATATGTGGAATTTTATTTTCTTGTGTTGATTTCCTTATTCACTCTTGACCCCAGTAAAATTCCACACGTAGAAATGCATCTGCTATAGCCTTTATTTATTCACATTCAAAAATCCTACTGGTAATTCCTTCTAGCTTCTCTGAGAATGACTGAAAAACTAATAAAGAATAAGCAATATTTTTCAAATAACCAGAAAAATTTGCTGTCACTCTTATTACTATTATCTGCTATTTTCATATCTGTATGATATCAGAACAAGCAGATAAAACACAAATTCTTTTAACTAGGTAGGTAGGAATAGAGGCATTGGATTCTGACTTTACCTCTCTGTGCCTCAGTTTCCTCACCGGTAAAATAGGGAGATTATTAGTGTCTACTTCATATGGTTGTGAGAATTAAATGATTTAATCTTTGTAAAATGTTTAGAATAGAGTCTGTCATATAGTAAGCACTCTGTAAATATTATTTAGTATGTATTTATGAAGATTAACCTTAAAGGAGGTTAAAATTAATTTAACCTTTTCACACAATTTCTGAAACGTCCGTTTTCTTGAGCATTGAGTAGAAATAAAGTAAGATTCACAGAAACTTGCTCATGTCGGTAATCAGTAGATTTCAGTTCTGTAAGATTCTAAGTTGGCACTATTCTGTGTTTTTTAGTTCTCTCTAAATGTGATCAAGGTTTTTCTTTGTCATTTAGCATACTATGGAACATCAAACAGATTAGCTTTTGACCCAGTGTATACGTTAAGAATCTTCAGTTTCATGAGGACTTCTAATGCAGTCTACTGTAGTTTTCTTCAGCCTGCTAATTGACAAAGGCTGTAAAGCAGTCCACTTACATTGATATTTCTCTTCCTCGACATGATTCAATGGAAGAGTTTCTCAACTCTCTGAGTACTCCTGATGCCTCTAACTTGGGAATTAAAAGAACTTTCCAGAGAACTTCTTACGTTCCATACAAAATAACTTTGTGTTTCTACTTTTCATTGAAGTTACCCTGTATTTTCCACACTGTGCTTTGTTTTTTGCAACCTACAAACGTATATTGCTCCTCTGGTAAGCTACATATATTTCTATTCAGATCCATTTTCAATAATCTCCAAAAATCAGAGATAAGAAAAGTCCAGATAGAATTTTTTCCCATAGTATCTTTACAAACTGGTACTCGCTTTCCTAAAAAGTATCTTCCCTTGATTTTAGGATGAAGAAACTAAATTCAATTCAATATTTTATGATGTCTATCATAGAGCTAACTAATTCCTCTCCATTCCAAGTAAAACTATGGTGTTAGCACTAGTACTACTATTACAACTATTATTTGAATTAATGTACAAACTACAATACGAACTAATATTTATTTGTTACTTAATTATCTGTTAATCATTTTATATATAGAAACTTATTTAATCTTCATTATAACCCTATAAGGCATCACTATTTCTGTACTTATTTTAGAGAAACCAAGGCACAGAACAATTAAGTAACTTGCTCCTAATCACAGAGCAAGTAAATAGAGAGTCAGAATTTGAATCCAGAAGGTCTGCATCCAGAGTCCAGACTATGATTCACTTTACTGATAGAATTTTATAATAACATATATTATACTAATTTTAGGGGAAAGGTGACTATTCATTGAACTAAGTGATAAATAGATTACCAGTTTCTTACCAGTGGGATCTAAAGATAGAATTAAGATGCCAAAGTCAGGGTTACCCTTCCTGGACGACACTCTCCTTACATGTTTACTAGTACCATTTTGATGTCTGCACTTACGTATTAATGTAAAATTTAATTAAATAAGAAAAATAATTCTGTTACATTAAAATGCAAAATAATTAGGAAGCTAAAAAGATACAAACATAGTCTTGTTCTTCCCAAATGGTTCATATTGTCATGGGTATATTCAACAAACCATATATCACTGTGCCTAAATTAATCAATAGCACAGATTGAGCAGAGGTTTTCCAGATAAAATGTAGATGTTGACCAGTATTGAATATCTCAATCATAGACACCCATTTCCATGGTGTTTTAAAAGGTTCCTCCAGTCTACTGTCACGTGTGTGCTCATTTATAGAATGCCCTAGTTTAGCTATATTTTCTCTCTATATTCTCAACTTCCTTGTAGTACATAAATCTATTTACTTCCTAGAACTGGAATTGAGAGGTTTAAACCGTTGGTTTACCCAATTTAAGAGGTTGATATAAGTAACATATCATACGGTAGCCCTATAATTGACTGAAGTTCTAAAACTGACCATAACAAAAAATGGTAAGAATGTAAGTTTGATTCTAACACACTGAGCACAATATCATAAATGTGTGTAATAAAGTCCTTGCATTTACTCTTGGGAAATATTCAACTCAACCTCTATAATATGAGGGCCAGAGAGATTTTCACCACAGTACAGTAGCACTGATTATTTCAGAGCCAAGAATGAAAATATAGG
Organism: Hyperoodon ampullatus; assembly: GCF_949752795.1. Taxonomy (NCBI): domain Eukaryota; kingdom Metazoa; phylum Chordata; class Mammalia; order Artiodactyla; family Ziphiidae; genus Hyperoodon; species Hyperoodon ampullatus. The sequence goes on along the minus strand of NC_136917.1, from coordinate 136,074,338 downwards.
GTGAAATTACACTGTAAACATTTAGAAATTCAGCAGTTGCCTGGTTGATAAGGCTCTTTCTTGATCCAGCCATGCAATAGAATAACTGGTGGGACACAAGAACACGTGAGACTCAGTTCTAGATCTACTAGCTCTTGAATTTTGCACTTCTCTGAAAATAAGACTGGAAAAATTATTCAAACCTCTGTAAGAGATTACAATGCATGTCCTGAATTGAGATCTCATACTCTTAGTTCTAGAGCATGCACTCTAGACAAAAGTCTGAGGGCATCAGATTTGGTATATCTTTATAAGTTTGTGTTCTAGCAGCTTATATTCACAAAGTTTTTTTATGTCATCATAAATCTACTATCTTCAGTTTGGATTCATGATGCCATATGTGAAGTGGCGTCTGGATTATATTCTCATGGTCCAAAGAGCTAGACTTTATACAGGCAAGCTCCACCAAACCACGTCTGCATCATTTCCCTTTTGAGAATACCTTACTTCTTGAGGGTTTGGATTGGAGAAAAAACAATTCCCTTAATAAATCTGTAAACTCAAATATAAGTGAAAAGTTTCTTGTGGTTTGAAATAATTCAATAAATCCTGGCTTTAATGTTTTCTACTTCAGTCCTAAAAGTTATACTCAGTTCCTTGTTGACTCAGATTTTTAAAAAGCTTGGTTAGTTTGTTTCCTTGACAACGATAGATGAGGAGAACAATTTAAGGGATGAGAAGAAAGGCTGGTTAGAGTCAAAGAGTCTATGAGAAGAGGTGGAATGTGACACATGGAAGAATTATACATTAGATTTAAAGGATGCCTAAGAAAAAAACCAAAGGTAAATACCAACTCTAATAATACACAGGGTAATTAATCACACTCATAATGACTCCAAGTGAACAGGAAAAGATTAACATAATTTTAGCTTTCTCCGTGAAATAAAACAAAGACTTAAGTAAATTGTAGAAAGAGCCCTTGAAAAACCATATTTTAAAGCCAGCATTCTTAAAAGAGGTATCTAGTGGTATCAGTAGTTCTTATGTATAGGAAAAGTTATGAACTAATAAATTGAACTTATTAAGTACTTTACTTAAATACTTTGCATTTTAACAGCTATTCTCTAATCGATTCATTTAGTTTTTTTTCACAAATATTTATTGAGCACTACTACGTGTCAGATTTTGAATTGGGTATTGAAGTAGGCCAAGTTGAATACAACATTCTTAAGAGAATATAAGATATCAGCCAAATAAACACAAAGAGAGTAACACTGCAAGTATGGTAAATGCTCCCAAAGAAAGGTATCTTATGCTCTGAGTGTTTGATAAGGAGCATCTCTCCATCAGGAAAGTAGTAAAGGATTCCTTGAGAAACCTAAAAACTATGTTTGATAATAGGGAGTGGAGGGAAAGATTTGGAAGGACGGGGTGGGGGCAGCCAGTCCAAGGGCCTATGGTTAGAGGGCATGGAATACAAGGAACAGACATTAGCAAGCACTGAATTGCACCAAAAGAAAAATCAATTTAAAAAAAAAGATATATACCTTAAAAACATATATGATTAAATTGTCTAACAAAAAGATCAAAGCACTGAATTCTGTGCTAATTATCCCTGGAAATTAAACAGTCTTGATCACTTCACTCTTTTTGATGAAACCACTTTAAGTTTAAATAAATGCAAATCTTGAACAGAAATCATTTTTTAATCCTATGAATTAGAACCCCATCCTAACATTTTTAGAACTATAAATCCAGTAGCCTATATCAGCAGTCCCCAACTTTTTTGGCACCAGGGACCGGTTTCATGGAAGACAATTTTTCCACAGACGGGAGGAGGGTAGTTTCAGGATGATTCAAGCACATTACATTTATTGTGCACTTTATTTCTATTATTATTACATTGTAGTATATAATGAAATCATTATATAACTCACCATAATGCAGAATCAGTGGGAGTCCTGAGCTTGTTTTCCTGCAACTAGATGGTCCCATCTGGGGGTGATGGGAGACAGTGACACCCCAAGTGTGTTGCTAATGTCCAATCTCCTCCGTGATCTCGTTTTGGTTGCTGTCACTGCAGAAAACCCTGCTTCACAAAGACAGGATGTTGGAAATGCAAACAGGCTTTTCAGTGCTTTTGTGGCAATCTCAGGATATTCTGCCTTGACTTTAATCCAGAACGTATGGAGATTTGAAGTTTTCTCAAGCACACTTTTAAGGCCACTGTCATTTGCGATCTCAAGCAGTTGATCCTCTTCTAGCACAGACAAAGTCGATTCACCTGGCTTATTCACAAATGGGTCACGGATCCATTCCTTCCCAGTTTGGGGGTCTTTTGTGGTTGGGAAGTAATGCTTAAACTCTTTTGAAAGCTGAGATAGGGGATCATGCACCAGCTGGGAGAAAGAAGGCCCTGGTTCAGTCTCTCAAAATCTCTGCTAATGTTTGAAACATGTCAAAAATACCAATGTTCACTCATTGCCCCCATAATTCCAGTTTGGCTTTGAAAGCAGCCACTTTATCTGCCGACTTGAATACAGCTGTCATTCTCCCCTGAAGTGACAGATTGACTTCATTGAGCAGGTTGAATATGTCAGACAAGTAAGCAAGTTTTGTGACCCATTCTATGTCACTGAAATGTGCTGCCAGTGGTGACTGTTTTTCTAAAAGAAATCTCTGGAGTAGCTCTCGTAACTCAGAAACTCTGGCCAGTGATCTACCTCTAGAAAGCCACCTCACTTCTGTGTATAAGAGAAGACGTGTGCTCTGCGTCCATCTCCTCACGGAGCTGCCTGAACAGATGTGAGTTAAGAGCAGGTACTTTAATGCGGTTGATAATTTTAATCGCATCCTGCAAAACGCTGTTAAGTTCAGGTGACATTTTTCGGCTAGCCAGCATTTCTCTATGGATGACTCAGTGCGTAGACTCACATTCAGAAGCGACCTCTTTGACCCGAGTAGTGAAACCAGAAGGCTGTGAAGTCATGGCAGCAGCTCCGTCCATGCATATACTGAAACAAAATGACCAATTCAGTTTTCTTGATATGTAATCATTCAAAGACTTGAATAGTTCTGCAGCTGTGGTGTTGGTTGGCAACAAAAGTGCACATAACATATCCTCATGTACATCCTCCTGAAAAATATATCACACAAAAACAAGCATTGTTGCCTTGTTTTCAACATCGGTAGACTGGTCAGCCTGGATTGTGTACCACGTGACTCATGAATCCTCTCTAACAATTGTGCCTCAATATCCTCTGTTATTTCATCAATTCATCTAGTTATGGTGCTAGCCAGAAGAGGAACACATACCACCTTTTGAACTGCAGCCTCTCCTAAAAGTTCACGACAAATGTCCGTAGCAGCAGGCAGGATCAACTCTTCACCGATAGTAAAGGGCTTCTTAGCTTTAGCAATGCAGTTAGCCACTAAGAATGTGGCTCTCAGTGCAGACACATTTGATGAAGTGGTGACCTTCAGTAATTGCTTCTGTTCTTCGTGTTCATGTTTTTTTCCTTTTGAAAAACTCCAAAGCCTTGTCTTTTAATGCAGGATGCTTGACCTCCATGTGGTGAAGCAGTTTTGAAGGTTTCATGGCTTCATTGGATAGCCACATATGATACAAAGTAGGCTTGGAGAACGTGAATCACCTGTTGCAATGAACTTATAATTTAAGTAGGACTCTTGGTATTTTCTCTTAAACGCAGCTTTCTTTTTGTTGGCCGTCTTAGGGTCTTCTGCTGTCTCATCATTGGGTCTTTCCCCCTTTTCAAAGAAGCTCTCTAGTGACATTTGTTTTTTACTCATTTTGGCTAGGGTTAGGTTGTGGGCTTACCAAAACTGTAACTGAGACAAGTGCACAGTGCAGGAAAGAGGCATGGATGGAAGTGGCAAATAAAATAATGGGTGGACCAAGCGCAGACTAAAGTAAGTGTCGGATTCTGACTTAAAGCCTGCCACCAGATGCAGCTTATCACTTGCCACTCACTGATAGGGTTTTATTTATTTTTTTATTTATTTATTTTTTTGCGGTACGCGGGCCTCTCACTGTTGTGGGCTCTCCCGTTGGGGAGCACAGGGTCCGGACGCGCAGGCTCAGCAGCCATGGCTCACAGGCCCAGCCGCTCCGCGGCATGTGGAATCTTCCCGGACCGGGGCACGAACCCGTGTCCCCTGCATCGGCAGGCAGACTCTCAACCACTGCGCCACCAGGGAAGCCCACTGATAGGGTTTTGATATGAGTCTGCAAGCAGTTGATTTACTACGGTCTCTGTGCAGTCAAACCTCTCTGCTGATGATAATCTGTATTTGCAGCCGCTCCCCAGCACTAGCATCACTGCCTCAGCTCCACCTCAGATCATCAGGCATTAGATTCTCATAAGGAGCTCACAACCTAGATCCGTCACATGCACAGTTCACAGTAGGGTTTGCACTCCTATAAGAATCTAATGCCGCTGCTGATCTGACAGGAGGTGGAGCTCAGGCGGTAATGCGAGCGATGGGGAGCGGCTGTAAATACAGATGAACCTTCGCTTACTCGCCTGCCACTCACCTCCTGCTGTGCAGCCCTGTTCCTAACAGGCCAAGGACCAGTACCGGTCCATGGCTCAGGGGTTGGGGACCCCTGGCCTATATGACATTTCCTACTGGATGACTCAAGCCCCTCAAACTCAGTATGTCTAAAACTGAACTTGTAAGCATAGACCATCTGAATATCACACGTTTTTGCTTTTCTTTCTCAGTAAATGGTACTATCATTTCTCCAGTTTATTCAAGACAGAAAACTGGCTATTACTTTTTATATATAGTCTCTGAGAAGTGAAATTATCCTATAAAAATATTTTACTTATATTATAGGTACCTCATCTGTGGGAAAAAAGTAAAGTTGTGGCAGATGATAGAGGAATAAGAAAATATGATGTATATTGATTTATCCTCCTTTCTTCCAACCTTAACATCATAGTCAAATCATAATGACAACAGTAGTAATATTCTGTACAATTCTGGAGAATTCTAGGGTTGCATACTCAAGCCTTGACCCTCAACAAGCCAAAGGAAAGATAATGAGGCCTGGAAAATCTCTTAATACATTGGCCCGGCTTACAAGAATTCTGTCATGCCGCATAAGTCTATTTTGTATGTCAGAGGTTGAAAATCTATACCATTTTACTCCTTGTATTTCTCCTGTAAAAAAACTCTGCTCTCACTCCCTTACCCCTTCTTCAGTCCAGATAGAATACTCATCTCTTTGCCTATTTGTTCTCACATCCGTTCCTTTCTCTTGTTCTACAGTTTCCCAAGCTCCTTTTCCAAGTTTGGCTAAGTTCAGTCAAACAGAAGCACCGACAAGAAACTGGAGAGCAGAAGACAGGGAAAAGTCAGGGTATTTTTCCCCTCTCCTTCCCTCTTTTGGGGGACGTATTCTTTGGTATCTCCTCTTCTTCCCTCCACCGGCAGTGCCTGCTATGGTTCTAGCTCTTACCAGACAGCCCAGGTTTCTAGATCAAGGTAATACCATTTCCAGCTTTTATACCTTTAGCCCTGGATGGTAGATTTTGCTAATCTGTGGCTGTTTCATCATTCCCCATCTAACTACTCATCTTACAGGTATTAAATTTCCTAAAATTGCCTATTGTCTTAACAACTGATCTATCGTGAAGATACAGATACCAGCAGAATAGGAACAATGCTATGTATTTAGAAAGGCATTAGAGCAAAGCATATTATTTTCCTCAAAATATCCACATTACAATCTATTTTTAGTAAATTAATTAAATGTTTTATTACTATTTTTTTCTTATAAACTTTCACATTTTGCTTAAGGATAGCACTCTTACTGGTTCCAAAATATATACAGTTCTTCAAGCTAAGTTCATGTCTTATAATTCACTTAGAGTCTTTACAATTCTTAGAACATTTTAATCTCTAATAGTTGCAGATTCCCTGAAAAATAACAAAAGTAAGATTTTTTTTTAAATCACTTCTTGGTTTACCAAAATTGTAGCATATAGTTTGATCATAATTTCTGAAATACTGCTGTTTATAATTATATATAACATGCCTATATTGGGCATTTGTATGCAACTTTCACAAATTCACCATATTTAATATGGTAAATTTGTTTACATCTCCCCTTTATCCTCACACTTTGGTGGTTGCTTTCCCATAGTGACTTTAGGGTTGGCCATGAGACTTGCTTTAGCCAATGGGTAATAGCAAACCTGACACAGTTTGACAAATGTGATATAAGACAGTGAACAGAAAAATCACTTGCTCATTGGCGTGCAACTTCATACAGCTCTGCAACTCTGCCATCATATGAATACCTGCCTAGCCTGCTGAGGGGTGAGAAACCTTTTAGATAGAGACACCAGTCATCGCAGCTGTCACAGCCAAGGACATTATAAACCAGCTAGCCCACAGCCAAACAGCCAGCTGCTGAGAGATGCATGGATGAGTCCAGTTGAGATCAACCAAGCTGGTCCCAGACCAAAAGAACTAGCCAGCAGAGGCCAGCTAAAACCACCGTTCCACAAAATTATGAAATAAATAAGTGATCATAAACCATTAGCTTTTGAGTAAGTTTTATTGTAGCAAAAGCAACTGTATTGCACATATGACTTATACTGTTTAAATTTTTCTTCAAAACAACTTTGTGTTTAAATACGTACTTTATTTTTGTCCTAAGTATACTTTGGAAATTCTATTATACTTAGTATATGCTAATACTTACCTTTCCCCCTTATCACTGGTGTGTGTGGGGGGGTGGCGGGATAAGCAGAGGTACACAAGAGGAAAAGTAAAGAAATGACTATTAGGAGATAAAGTTGTAATATGTATCAATATAGCACCATTAAACACAATTTTATTATAGTATACACACACACACACACACACACAAACTATTCTGAGTGGGGTTCAAAAAGGTACTGCACCATAAAAACGGTGATAATCCTTCTCTTACACAACTAATGATCTGTTTCTGGAAAACCATATGATTGTTTTTCATCCTTTCATTACCAGAAAGACACAAATTAGAGTGAGTTCAAATAATGGTGAAGGCTTATCTACTAAAGAAGCTAAATACGTATTGATTGTCTAAATGATAATGGAGAGAGAAAACAATGACAATTCATGGATGTTTGACATGGATGAGAGCAGCTATATCCTGCCTGCCATTAAAACTGAACTAGAGCCCTAAAGGTCATTTTGTGGGGAGAATTTGAAAAGAAAGAGGAAAAATTTTCTTGTCCATCTCATTTCAAATGCCAGAGGCCTGCATGAAAATAAATGGTAGTTAAAAGCAGTCCAAAATCTAAAAATATAGGAATTCCTTCCAGAAAGGAAAATTTGTGAGCAAATATTATATAATGATATAAAGCAATGCATGGTACATAGTGGATACCCTCAATAGCTACTACAACTATGACAAATATTACTGCTGCCTTTACTGTCCCTCCCCCTCCTCTTCCTCTATCTACTGCTACTATTTTTGCTGGAAGATTTTCATCTTAACTTAAAGGACCTCCTGAATAACAAACTGTGCCATCTCTATGAGATATGATCTTCTCCCTCAGTTCCCATCTCTCTTCTCTGTTCTCATAGGTATAATTCATTCAGATTCATTAATCATATAATTTTGAACTACAAATGATATTAAATATCATGTAGCTTAAAGCCCCCTTGCAAAGAACCAGGGAACTAGAATGAAAGGTTAATAGTTTTGGAACTTGTGTCTGCCACTCTCTGGTTGTGTGACTTTAGACAAGATCCTTAATTTGTCATAACTTCTTTGCCTATAAAATGAGAAAATAACAATATTTACATCCTGAGGAGTTTTTAAGATTAAATAAACTATAATTTGTCAGATTGCTAGTAAAACATTTGTTTTTTCTGTGGAAGCAAATTAGGCAGCCTCAAAGTGATTCTTTCTTTACCAAGACATTCCCCAAAAGACCTAAAAATCCTATCTCCTCTCACTTTTCTCTTTTGAATCCAAACTCCTGTAACATTTCTCTCTCAATTTCTATTCTTTGCTGTCCTGTTCTAGAATTGCTCTTTTGTAAAGTTACCTAAGTGACTCAAGTTCATCTCAATTTCCTTTGATAAATTTGTTAGCTATTGAGTACTTGCTCTACACAGAGAATAGTATGAGGTTTCCAAGTAGGTTAATTGTATGCCATTACTCTTGAAGTGTTTTCACCATCTTCCAGTTATAGAGACAGATTACTAGTAAATAATGTGAAGTATAGAATCAAATCACCAATAGTGTCTGAATCATGAAATCTAGTGGAAATTTTTTATGCTAGCATCTTGCTTCTTAAGCATGATTTTATCACATGATAAGAACACAGTACCACCACAACATTCTGACTAAAAATGAGTAACATGTAACTAATCATGAGGAAACATCAGAAAAACCCAAATGATGGGATATTTTATAAATAGGACCCTTTAATATCCATACATACACAGGTTGTAGAAGTCATAGAATGACAAAGGAAATGTTTTACATTGAAGGTGACTAGAGATACATGGCAAAAGATGATGCTTGATCCTGAATTGGATTTTTTTTTTTTTTTCTGTAAGGAACACATAGTCTCGGTTATCAAAACCCGTATGGGCCCTCTGGATGAAGGGTGTGAAGAAGTTGTGTTTTGTACTTTTCTCATGCAACTTTTCTGTAAGTTTAAAATTGTTTCAAACTAAAAAGAATAAATGAGTTAGTATATTTTAAGTACTTAAAAGAGTGATTGAGTCATTGTATGCACTCCGTAAGATCATTATTTGGGATAAAGGATAGATCTTTATCTACAAAGAGAACAGGGAAAGGAGCTTAGTTGGGGTGTGTAAGCAGGGGCCAGCGGATGAGGAGCCTTAAATATTGCTCTAAAGAGACTGGACATCCTGTTGGAAAATGGGGGTAAAACACACATTACTGCTGTTTTGACTGTGAAGAGCCAATGATTTTACCCACCTCACTTTACTGCCTTTACACCAGCCCATGACAGGTCACCTGCTGTTCCCTAATATACCCTGGCATCCCATGTTTCATGATTTACATATGATTTTCCTTATGTGGAACATCTTTTTCCTTATGGCCTATGTGGAAAAATTTTCAACTCATCACTTAGGACAGGTTATTCGTCATCTATGCTGTCACTCCACAGTGCAATCACCTCTGGGGTTACACTGATCTCACTGCTTTACAAGTATCTGTCCAAGAAGCTTTTTTTCTTTTCCTAGAGTTGAACTCCTTGAGAGCAGAAACTAGAATGTCTTGTCTTATTTTCCCATCTAAAGAACATATCATGACTTACACCACATAATTTGTGCTCGATTAGTGTTTTTATTTACATAGTTAATGAATGCAGCTGCTTGGTGTGCCAACACAATATAATGTGGATAAATAGTTCACGCTGTCAAGTAAAGAGAGCCTGGAATTAGATGCCAGCTCCACCACTTCCTAGCTGGGGACCTACTGGGAAGTTATAATATCTCAAGGCTTGATTTGTTCATTTGTAGAATGGTAATAATAATGCCTACTTTTATCAGGTTGTAGCATTTAATATAAGTATCTAACTTATGTCAAATATCTAAGTACCTTTTTTGGGGGTGTACAGTCCTATGCTGGGGAATTCCTATTGATTGTTGGTATCTTAGGATTTTCCCAATTTGCTTTCAGCAACCTTAAACATGTCCAGGGACAATTTGGCGGGGGGAAGGGGAATTACATTATATCCCACATCACACTAAAAGATATTTTGGATGTTGATTTAAAACACATTTAATCTTAATGTTCTACCTAAGGAGTGTTTTCCCCTTCTTAAATCCTTGAATTGGGATTTACCAAAAAGTTAATTTTACTGTATAACATGACTGACAATTTTGTTTAATTTTATTTAAATAATTTAAAATTTTAAAATTTAACTAAACATATAAACTCCTTATCCAAACCCAGATTGTCTACTTGATTTTGTTTCTTTTGGAAAGCACAATTTTACTTTATTTCACTTAGTTCCTTGTGATGACTCACAAAGATGTTAATCTCTAACTGAACTAAATTATTCCTTAACCTAAACTCTAAGACGTATGAATGAGGTTAAGCATTCTCATAAAAAGAATATTTTATTTTACAGAGTTCCACATTTGTAAAATAAAAGACTACTGTGTGTCAACCAAACAAGGTGATGAGTAGAGGTGGAGAAGAGACAGTTTTCTATGAAGAACAATGTTTAAGTAAAAGGCACAAGTTATATGCAATTTTATGTCATACACTCATTTAGTTTCTTTATTAAAGGAGCCTGTTGAAGAACACTACCTCTATTTCTTTTTTTTTTCACATCTTTATTGGAGTATAACTGCTTCACAATGGTGTGTTGGTTTCTGCTTTATAACAAAGTGAATCAGCTATACATATACATATATCCCCATATCCCCTCCCTCTTGCATCTCCCTCCCACCCTCCCTATCCTACCCCTCTAGGTGGTCACAAAGCACTGAACTGATCTCCCTGTGCTATGCGGCTGCTTCCCAGTAGCTAACTATTTTACATTTGGTAGTTTATATAAGTCCATGCCACTCTCTCACTTTGTCCAGCTTACCCTTACCCTTCCCGTGTCCTCAAGTCCATTCTCTACATCTGCGTCTTTAATTCCTGTCCTGCCTCTAGGCTCTTCAGAACCATTATTATTATTTTTTTTAGATTCCATATATATGTGTTAGCATACAGTATTTGTTTTTCTCTTTCTGACTTACATCACTCTGTATGACAGACTCTAGGTCCATCCACCTCACTACAAATAACTCAATTTCGTTTCTTTTTATGGCTGAGTAATATTCCATTGTATATATGTGCCACATCTTCTTCATCCATTCATCTGTCGATGGACACTTAGGTTGCTTACACGTCCTGGCTATTGTAAATAGAGCTGCAATGAACATTGTGGTGCATGACTTTTTTTGAATTAGGGTTTTCTCAGGATATATGCCCAGTAGTGGGATTGCTGGGTTGTACGGTAGTTCTATTTTTAGTTTTTTAAGGAACCTCCATACTGTTCTGCATCATGGTTGTATCAATTTACATTCCCACCAACAGTGCAGGAGGGTTCCCTTTTCTCCACGCCCTCTCCAGCATTTATTGTTTGTAGATTTTTTGATGATGGCCATTCTGACTGGTGTGAGGGGATACTTCATTGTAGTTTTGATCTGCATTTCTCTAATGATTAGTGATGCTGAGCATTCTTTCATGTGTTTGTTGGCAATCTGTATATCTTCTTTGGAGAAATGTCTATTTAGGTCTTCTGCCCATTTTTGGATTGGGTTGTTTGTTTTTTTGATATTGAGCTGCATGAGCTGCTTGCAAATTTTGGAGATTAATCTTTCGTTAGTTGCTTCATTTGCAAATATTTTCTCCCATTCTGAGGGTTGTCTTTTTGGCTTGTTTATGGTTTCCTTTGTTTTGCAAAATCTTTTAAGTTTCATTAGGTCCCATTTGTTTATTTTTGTTTTTATTTCTATTTCTCTAGGAGGTGGGTCAAAAAGGATCTTGCTGTGATTTATGTCATAGAGCGTTCTGCCTATGTTTTCCTTTAAGAGTTTTATAGTGTCTGGCCTCACATTTAGGTCTTTAATCCATTTTGAGTTTATTTTTGTGTATGCTGTTAGGCAGTGTTTTAATTTCATTCTTTTACATGTAGCTGTCCAGTTTTCCCAGCACCACTTACTGAAGAGGCTGTCTTTTCTCCATTGTATATTCTTGTCTCCTTTATCAAAAATAAGGTGACCATATGTGCGTGGGTTTATCTCTGGGCTTTCTATCCTGTTCCATTGATCTATATTTCTGTTTTTGTGCCAGTACCATACTGTCTTGATTACTGTAGCTTTGTAGTATAGTCTGAAGTCCAGGCGCCTGATTCCTCTAGTTCCATTTTTCTTTCTCAAGATTGCTCTGGCTATTCAGGGTCTTTTGTGATTCCATACAAATTGTGAAATTTTTTGTTCTAGTTCTGTGAAAAATTCCATTGGTAGTTTGACAGGGATTGCATTGAATCTATAGATTGCTTTGGACTACCTCCATTTCTAACTTTAGATTATGGTATTGCTGGGAATGCCAGTTAGAAATTCCATCACCCTGAAATTTTTAACCATTATGATTTAATTTCAGCTTAAATTTAAAAGTAATAAATGTAATAATGTATAAGAAAACTAAATAATGTAACCTCATCTTTATATTCAATCAACCTCTAAATTGCCTTTGCAAAGATTCCATACCCAGAATGAATAAGGGAATATATATTTTAAAGTCCATAACATATTTGTAACTGACATCAAGGTTGACCTTCACCATAAAAGAAAACAATAGGCTTTGAAATAAAACAGAAATCAGTTTTAATACTGACCTCATAGTGGCAATCCTTGCATTGTAATGGTTAAGTATGTGGGGTTGAGAGTGAAATTGCCTAGATTTGAATTCTACCTGTGCCATTTATTAAGTGTGTGACCTGTGTCCAATTACATAATCTTTCTTACCTTCAGTTTCTCCAACTACAGTAGTACTCAGGTCAGAGTACTGCAAATAAATACACACATATAGAAGGCATAGGAGAATGTTTGGCACTTAACATTCAATAAATATTAGCTGGTAGTGATGATTGATACTTAACTGAGCTGTAGGATCTCAGCAAATGTATTTAATTTTTGTAGTGTTCATTTTTTAATTCTATGTACAATGGAAATAATAACCTTGCAGGATTTGCATGAGGATTAAATGAGAGTATATATTTTTATACCTAGCCTATAGTAGTATATACACATAGGTGTTAATATAATTAACATTAGTATTCTGGAGGTCTGCACATTTCTTCTTTCTTAAGCCATGTCCTACTTAATCCAGTTTCTCAAACTTGGTTGGGAAAATCAACACAGAAGTTTATAAATAATATTCTGAAGTAGTGGGATACCAAATTAGAACATTTACTCAATGTTAGGGCAAGCTTCCGAGGCCAAAACAGATGGGACACAGTGACAGAAGGCATCTGAGATTAAGCAGGACTTAGTTTACAGATGTTTCCTTGGCTGTTCTTGGCCAAAGAGAAAACAACCCGGTCTTTTCCCTTGGCCTTGAGGTCAAGTTCATTAATGCATTCATTTGTTCATGCATCTGACAGGTATTGATGCACCTTAGTGTCAGGCACTGTGCTGGGTCCCGGCATCGCTGTGGTGAGTGAGACAGACACTAATCAAGTCTGTGTGGAGCTGAACAGTTGCTGCCACACAACAGCTCATCAAGTTGCCAAGTTCTGATGGCATTTTTTTTTTCAAAACTTAACTATATATTTAAAAATATTAAAGGGATAATAATATTAACATAAAGTAATTTTGAATACACCCTGTGTGTCAAAAATCATTGCCACTTCTCTACATGCGTTACTTCTAATGCTCAAAGTAATTCCAGAAAGCGGGCACTATTGTTTCCCCTAGCTTAGAGTTGAAGCAGTTGGGTGACAAAGACACCAAGTCATTTGCCCAAGATGAGGTAGCTGGTGCAGGAGATCTAGGGTCCATAGCCAGGCAGTCTCACTCCTAAATCAATGCTCTTAACTGCAATTCTCCTATTTATTAGGAAGTTTTAAAGAGCTTTGTAATTTCAATATCTATATGAAAAAAGGGAAGAAACAATGAGCTTGTAGCAAAATTTAGTCATGTAGAAAAACGCTGATCCATCTACCAAAAATGTAGAAAACTGAAAATTTTATTTTACTTGCTTGCATAGGCCACCAGACTATGCTGGATGTTATAAGGGGATGGTGGTGGAGAACGTTTCTGTTCTGGTTAAAATATTTCCATAGTGATTTATCTGTAGCTAAAATGTTTACAGCTTTAGATATATTTCTGGAAATTGTGTAGAATTCAAATTTTTACTATTAAAATGTTATTTTTTAACTTTAATTATGCTAAGAAGTAAAATTATCAGTTTTAGAGCATGTTTATAAATTGTATCCTCTTATGTTATACATGTTAATATCAAAATATACTTTGTGTCTTTTTAGGTCAGAAACACGTTTGCTTTTTGTGTTTGCTCCTTTGCTGATCCTGCTGGATGAGCTCAAAATGACTACAGTCAATCATCAAAATTAAAAAATATAAACTTTGGTCGTTTAAAATTTAAATATTACAGTAATACAAAAAATACCTCATATTCATAGAGTGTTTATGCAGCATTCCACATGTATTATTATATGTAGCTTTGAAGCTTTAGCTAGGGTAGCATATTGATTTTACCAGTTTCCTCCTCCCCACCAACATTCCCAATCCTAAGCTTGGCTGGAATGAGATTCTTGTTATCTTACAGGGTCCAGCAGTCAGTTTTCAGGTCTGGAATACAGCTTCAAGAGAACCTCCTATGTCACTGATAAAACCAGAGATGATAAAGTTCTACGTTCAATATTTTATTTGTAGTAATTTTAATAGCTTCTATTCATCACTTTATTCCTTATAACATCCCAGAGCTTCTTTCCAACATATATTAGACTATGTTGAGACTGTGGAAGGAGAGATGAGATAAAACACATGGCAACTGTCACCAGGTTGGACCACCACCATCCAGGCAGTCAAATAGCACCTGAATGTTTATAGAGATCATCATTAGTCATGAAGTAATCTTGCATGTTAAAGTATTCCCTGTGGGACCTTTTGAAACACATACTCCTGCCATTGTGAGCAAGGCACCTGCTTTGGCAACATAAGGGAATGCCAAATTGAAAAACGGATAAGAATAAGCAGGGAAGCATTTGACAGAAAACAGACCTAGAGTAATAAGCCTTTTATACTTTGAAATATAGGCCGTTAGTCTTTACTTCTTACTTTTCCTACACTGTCATTTTAGAATCATGTCTTCCGCCACATTTGACTAAAGATGATTGTGGATTTTTTTGGTTTTTTGCCATTCTAAATTGAGAAAGCACATATAAGTTTTCTTCATAAAATTTTTGTAAACCCCATGTCTAATTAGGTAGGAAAAGAAAGTGCTTATGGAATTAACATTTATCTAACTAGTTTGTTTCTACAATTATGTGAGTGGGAGCATTTTTATAAAGTTATGCATTATACATAAATATACAAACACACATGTATTCATACATATGCTTATGTGTGTTGTAGGCAAGTAATGAGGATACTGATTCCAACATGGTCTGATTGCACATGGGAAAGGGAAAGTCAGTCCTAGTCTTCTTTTTTCAGCTTTTGCCTTATGACTGAATATGGATATTATTCCATTTTCTAAGTATGATGTAGAACTACTAGTTAATTCCCTACTGAATATTCAGAAAATATAGTGTGTGGGGTTTCAGTCATCCTGATACACATTTACAATAGAAATAATGTTTTGAGCTGGTGAACCTCTAAGTGTATATTACTTTTTCAACTATATTCCTCATATCTTAAGGGAGAGGAGACACACTAATTATTTTCTACTCAGTACACTTATTACTTTATGAAGGTTGGTATGTATAGGACATTTAAAAGGGAAATAATTGGCAAGAAAAAAAAAGATGCTCTTATTGCCAGGACTTTAATTTTGGTTTTCTAGTATTAATAAGAATCAATGCTAATAAAGAGTTAAACTAGGGGTTGGCGAACTATGGCCATGGCTGGCAGGTGAAATTGGATCTACTTCCAATTTTGTAAATAAAGTTTTATTGAAAACAGCCATATTCATTCATTTACACTAGGTCTATGGCTGCTTTGGAGTTACAATGGCAGGTTTGAGTTGTTACAACAGAAACTATATGACCCACAAAGCTGAGAATATTTACCATTTGGTCCTTTACCGAAAAAAAGAAAATATCACCAGTCCCTGATTTAGATGCTCATCTATTGACCTAAGTTTTAAAATAATACTCAGAAATTTCTAGTCCTTTTACCTTAAAGAAATTCACTTAATGTCTATGCAAAAACACACCTGCTAGCTGATTAAAATTAAAAGCTGCACCTGCATATTTTGAGTCTGTTCCCACCATTGCTTCTCAGCCCTTGTTTTGGGGGCTTCATCTTTTCTGATTTATAAGAAACTCTACACACTGATGAATGCCAGGTACCCACCCTTTAGTTTCACCAGTTTTAAGAATCAATCAGGTGATAGTTATCTGAATGACTCAGTCTCTTAAATGTTTCCTATTTTCTACACTTCTACACTTTTTAACTTATTCTTTCTGCTTAACAAATACATAAAATTGAATTTTCTAAAATCTTCGGCACTTTTCATTTCTGTCCAAAACAATAATTTTTCAAAGAGGCTCTATGTCTCATTTATTCTGTTTTGGACTCTGCAAAGTGAACTCTAAAATAATATAATAGATTGATTATATATATATATAATATTATATATATATAATCGATTGATTATACCAGCAGCACCACCAGCACTACCCATGAGGTCCATAGATCCCCCCCTCCACATCCTGGGACTTTTCTGTCATGTAAAATAGAAAGGTTAATCTTCCTTTTTGTGCTTACCTCACAGTACTCATGTGTCACTCAGACAATATAATATGTTGTTGAAAGATGCTGAAATGAAAGAAAATGGCTTGATAAATTACAGCTCTATATCCTTACGTGCAAGTGTTTAGAGATAATCTTGGTTGACCAGGATTTGAGATTCTCTCTTATTCTATTAGCAAAATATTTGTGCTGACCGCTCCTTCTGTTTATTTTGACCTGTTTCTGTAGGATTGCAGCCATGTGGCACTCCGTGTGCTGCACTTTGAATCCATTATAGCTGCGAGCACTGGGATCTGGGTATGTTTGTAATCCAGATTTGAAACGAAAAGATAACCTTGGCATTTTATGAAGTCAATTTCATTCATTAGGCAAATTGCCACATTTGAGAACAAGCAAATTAAGCATTTTAATCTGTCTTTTGGCTTCTCTGAGTAATCACCATGGATTGTGTCATGGATTGGATTCAAAGCCTTGTAATTGTATGTCAGTGGGCGATGTGATGCTGAGCATTCTCCTGGGGCTCTTTACCAGCCCACCTTCAGCTACACACTCTCCTTGGACATACCATGACTTCTGATACACAATAAGGATCATTTGGAAGCATTGTTCTTTCAAGCCTCTTAACCCATATCCAATTTGGAGGATCTTTCTGTCCCCATCTTAAGGTGAAGTAATAATAATGCACAGTAAAAGTAATGAATAGTTAGTTGCCTATTGTTTCTGAGAACTGTGTGGCAAAGAAACACTCTGCATGTGGACCCCTTCCACAAAACTCAGATTTGTATTATTAATCCTTGTAAATTGCTACCATCTATGGAAATTGCTACAGTGCAAAAAGCAGAAATATATTTCCTTTGTTAAAAAGCTAATTGATTCATTTAGAGCTTTCTTTTGTTAATCTACCACATCACAGCTACTAAATATTGCATGTTATAGCCATAGATACAGTCATTATTAACATGCCAATTATTGTGGGGTTTTCAGCCCACATTCATATATGTTTTCCTTTTAATGTAATATGGCTCATAGTTTAGAAAATTTTCTTGAAAGAGATTTTACAGTTTACCTTTAAAGGCAAAGCGTTCTAGGAAGAAAACTTTGACAAATCTTTCTCCACTATATAAGAAATGCGTGTGTTTGTAAATATATGTGGATATATATACATTATATATTCATTTCTTATTTATATATATACTGATTTCCTATTCTAAATTATATTTTATAGCAATCAAAAAGTATATTTCTGATAAATAGCAATTATTTCTTTCCCTAAAATGATGCATATTTTCAAACTATAGAATACTATTTTAATTATGTTGATTAATTATAGCAATAAGGCAAAGTAAAAATCCTCTACTCTCCCTTAAATATGGCTTTTATTAGTGATTAAAAGGATCTTTCTAAATAATACTTGACAACTTATTGATTATTTGCTAATAAGACATATATAGCAACATATACTATGCTTATACATCTGCTTCTTGCTCCCCATAACAGCCTTATGAGGCAAATATCATCATTTGCCCCATCTTAGAAAAGATGAGGGCCTCCTTGGTGGCACAGTGGTTAAGAATCCGCCCGCTAATGCAGGGTACACGGGCTCGAGCCCTGGTCCAGGACAATCTCACATTGCCACAGAGCAACTAAGCCCGTGTGCCACAACTACTGAAACCCCCGTGCCTAGAGCCCATGCTCTGCAACAAGAGAAGCCACTGCAATGAGAAGCTCACACACCACAACCAAGAGCAGCCCCCGCTCACCCCAACTAGAGAAAGCCCATGTGCAGCAACAAAGACCCAACACAGCCAAAAATAAATAAATAAATAAATTTAGAAAAGATGAAATGAGAGAGGAGGTCCCATACCTTCTCCCAAGGTACAGAAATTTCTCATGTCATCATGGACCTGAAGCTACAGTTCTAGACCCTGGGTCCTAAGTCACTGCATTATACCACATTTCTTGCAACACAATAAACTTACTATTTACCAAATTCAGTGAACTTACTACACAACCAATTAAAGAAAATTTCAGCTTTTTCAAGCCTCCTGAGTTTTAATATGGTAATGGCATTTCTAATTTGAGATGTTTATTGAGGTCTATGCAGCATATAGGGATGATGTCTGTATTTATATAGGATAGAGGTGTGAGGAAGATATGCTATCTTTCTCTGATTTATATGTTCATTCCATGTACATTTATTTGGATTTTGTTTCTTCTGAAGAAATCAGGGATCTCTGCATGTGGCCTGAAACAGGTCTGGAACTCTGAATAATTCGTTAGCCACATGTTCTTGTAGTACTCATTTCACATCTCGGATTTAGTTTCCACTCCTGAATGACAGGACTAGACCTGGGAATATACAAGGTACCTTCCAACTCTGGCATTTATGATTCTTATGAAATTCTCAGCATTCATTGAATTTTCAGGCATTTGAAATAACTAATCCATTGCAGTACTTTGAATTCTTGCCTGAAGGGTGGTAACAACTCAAACCAATTAATTCTTAGCCTAATGATCACTGAAGAGCTGCTAATGTTAAGCATTACTAACTTAATCCGTAAGTAGTCTTTTTCTAATGGCAATAAAGACTCAAAACAAAGTGGCGGCTATGTTATTTTATTCAATCTTCTTATATGAATCTCTAAGACTCCTAGTGAAGAAAATCAGTTTTTCTTAGGGTTGAGTACCAAAGCCATGGACCTTGTGTATGCCCTATTAAGAAGACAACATCTCTAGCCACATAGCATCCTTTCGGTAACACTGAGACACTCTCTGTCTCAAATGTCACATCTGAATGGCCAATATCACTAGGGGTAGAAATCTGGATATGTTTTTCCCTCCATAGGGTGTCTATTGATATTTCCTCATTTCTCTTATAAAAAATAAGTAAAGTTAGAGCCTAAAACATGTTTGTTTTATATGACATATGCAAACTCCTAAGGATGTCTTCTGCTTCTAAAAAGTAAGATGTCAAATAAAAGATACTTATATTCCCTCATTTATTCCTTTCTAGATATTCTTCACCATCTTTTTCAGGAGTCACATCTTCAGTTTCATACCTAATTTCTGACTCTTTTACAAAAATATACCTTACATCTCTTAAAATCCGCAAAAACTTCTATACCAACTTTTAAGGCAAATTTTTACTTGCAAATTAGAATGCAAAATAGTTGGACTTAGATGGTGGTAAAAGGAAAATTCCTATTACAGCATCTGCAAATTACAAGTGAAAGTCACTTATAACTTATCCTGCGGTGCTTTTGAGAAACTTCACTTGTTTTCTTCAAAGAAGAAAAATGCTTCATGAATGGCCTAATAACATATTTAAATTACTGAGAATAATTTGAAAATTTTAAGTTTTATGGAATTTAGATGATTACTAGAGTCCCAGCAAGTAGCATAGTGGACATAATTTTTATAACAATTGAGAATTACTCTACACATGATACACTTGCATTGATTTGAACCTAGCATTTAAAAACTGTACTTAACCCAAGTCACCAATCAGAAAGGACTTTTTTTGGCAAAATACAGTTAGCTTGATAAGAACTTTAAGTAGCTCATATTGTTCTATAAACTCAAATCAAATGGAATGGTACAATTATTTAAGACACTGAGTCATATAATTTTTGTGTATTTTCATATTTGCATGAAAAGTATTCTGAAATCAAATATATAGATATAGATATAATATAGATATACGTGTCTGAGTGTGTATGTGTGTATAAATCTGTATCTACATTGTATATACACAGTCCTATAAAGATATGATTGTCTGTTTGTTTGTTTCACCACCCAGAGGTTTAAAACTTCTCAGAAAGTCTCTGGTTCCCCCTCTGCAAGTGGCTGTCTTCACTGAAAAAGACCAGAGGAGGCAAAGGCTGAATGCTCTTTCATGGTCTTTTCATCGATCACCTGAAAGTGCAAAAACGGCAAGGGTGGACTGCTGACTTCACTCCAAAAATATTTTATAATTTGAGAGGAGAAACAAGAGGCCAGGAAGGGCAGCAGGGAGGAAAAGGAGAAGAGGAAGGAAAAGGAAAGAAAGTCTAGATAAAAGGTTGAGTAGGAGAGAAAAAAAATGATGAGGGAATTCCCTCTGCCTGAGCTTGAATCAGCTGAGATCTGTGTCCACCCTTCTTAACCCCACAATGAGCCAAAGGGATAGTGCCATTGCAAACCTGGAGAGAAGGAGAATAGCTGGGAGAACATCATGTACAGCCAATGTGGAGAGAGACTCTGTAGAGTCCTAAGTTCTAGATCATTATTGAAGCACTAATCAATAACCTAACTTAAGAAGATTAAGACCTTGCAGGTAGGGGCTTCCCTGGTGGTGCAGTGGTTGAGAATCTACCTGCCAGTTCAGGGGACACAGGTTCGAGCCCTGGTCTGGGAAGATCCCACATGCCGCGGAGCAACGAGGCCCGTGAGCCACAACTACTGAGCCTGCGCATCTGGAGCCTGTGCTCCGCAACAAGAGAGGCCACGACAGTGAGAGGCCCGTGCACCGCGATGAGGAGTGGCCCCCGCTCGCCGCAACTAGAGAAAGCCCTCGCACAGAAACGAAGACCCAACACAGCAAAAATAAATAAATAAATAAATTTATATATATAAAAAAAAAGACCTTGCAGGTAGACTAACCTGAATCCTCAAACTGGATTACCTAAGTCTCAGTATTCTGAGGCTAAAAAACTGTACTTCAGTCTTGAAGAATAAATTGAGTAAAAAATAACCATGTACAATATATCTACATTATATATTCTCTAGTTTTCATTTTTTTTTTTTTTTTTTTTTTTTTGGTGGTACGTGGGCCTCTCATTGTTGTGGCCTCTCCCGTTGCGTAGCACAGACTCCGGACGCGCAGGCCCAGCAGCCATGGCTCACGGGCCCAGCCGCTCCGCGGCATGTGGGATCTTCCCGGACCGGGGCACGAACCCGTGTCCCCTGCATCGGCAGGCAGACTCTCAACCACTGCGCCACCAGGGAAGCCCTCTAGTTTTCATTTTTTAAGAAAGAAATTGGTAAACATCAAATTGAGATGATCCAAATATGCATTAAATATTTTATGCTATGCAACAAATTACTCCAAAAATGTCACAGTTTTAAACAACAAATATTTGTTTTCTTACATAACTTTTGAAGTTCAAGAGTCCAGAAGCCGATCTGCTGGCTGGTTCTAGGTCAAGCTCACTCATGGTGTTTCAGTGAAGCTGTCAGCCTGGCTGCAGTCATAGAAAAGCTCAACGAAGAGTGAAGGATCCACTGCCAAGTTCAATCATAGTGGTTGTTAACAATCCCCAGTTCCTCATCTTAGGGCTGCTCATGACATAGTAGGTAGCATCCCCCAAAAGGAGTAATCCAAGAAAGAGAGAACACCAAAATGGGAGCCACAGTCTTTCATAACCTAATCCTGAAAATGACATTTCATCACTTCCTCCACATCGTATTGTTTATACAGACCACCCTGGTACAATATGGGAGGGGACTGCATAAGGATGTGAATATTAGGAAGTGATATTCATTGAAAGCCACCTTGGAGGCTGACTACCACAAAATCCTTAACCCTCATTTGCTTCCTAAGTCATATAAATATATAAATAAGTAGAATATGATAGATTAATAAATGCATGAATTTATGAAGAAATGCTTAATATCAACTATCCCCACATTATTTTATGTTTTTATTGCTGTATTTCCAAAAATAAAGGTCAGAGTCTATCATCTAGCTGGAACTGAAACATGTAAAAGACAAAACTGAAGAGAAAATTCTATTAAGAAAGCACAGTAAACATAATGTTTTAATATGTGTTACTAATACAAAGGAATGAAGAAAAATGGACTTTTAGCAGACAGAGTAATCTGAACTCTCCTATCTAAAAACAAAACAAAATAAACCCACCCCAACATACCCACTGCTTCCATCATCACACTAAGTATTTCTTTGCCTAGAAAGGTCACAATTACTTCTTAGATGACAAATGCCCTAAAACCCTTTTGACCCTGACCTTCCTCGATACCACATTATGGACTTGTTTCATTTTTGATTTTGATTGTTCCAATAACCTAAGTACTCACCCCCTCCACTCGCAACTATAGTCTCATCCCAAAGATAGTCCTGGAGAGAAGTATTGAAGCCACCTACCCCCAGGATTTTTCTGCCACTTACAAATTGTTTCCAATCAATTTTCTAAACTGCAGACCCATAGTCTGTATGGAAATCAAGATACCTTCCTTTGAATGTCCCCAGACATATCAAATTCAATAAATCTAAAACATTTTTCTTTCCCCAACATCTACTCCTCCAGACGATTTTCTTAGTTCAGCAAATTGTATCCCAGTGATGAGGTTATTCAAGTCAGAAATCTGAGAACAGTCCCCCTGTGCTATGAAAGACTGTGCAGTTTGTGGACCACACAACGGTGTCCAGCTACGATGATAAGCAGAGGTTGAAATCTAGACTACCATCTGCTTCCCAAGCCCTGTGCTCTGTCAGGCAGAGGGCTACGACACCTTTTTCACAAGGTGGTCTCCTGCTTGCCAGCCTAGAGGAGCTGCTTCTGTCTAGAAAAAGCATCTTTTTTTTTTTAGTTTGCAAAACGGCACTGAACTCTGAGCTCACCAATGTAATCTACCACAGATCCTGTTGATTCTGCCTCCGTACAATCAATGACCTATTCTTCAACCCCATGCCCTCCTCTTCAGTTCAGGTCCTCATCACTCCTTGCCTATATCATGCAAGACTCCTAACTGGTCCTCTTGCCTAAAGCATCAACCTTCTAGTTCAATCTCCACACTGCTAACAGACTGATCTTTCTAAACTGCTCATCTAAACAAATGTCACCAAAAACCTGTCCAAATATGTCACATACTCATTCAGCAAATATTTTAAAGTATTTGCTAGATGATACCTGAGTCCTCAAGCAGAAGTCTAAATTCCATAGGAAGAAAACACAGCTCTTCAGATCTGACCCTTGCTTATATATGCAGCCTTATTTTTTCTTCAATCCCTCCTCACTTTCTGGGAACCCTTACCCTGAACTATTGAAGGAGTCATGAATCCCACACATCCACAGTTTTGCACATGTTATTCTCTGTCTGAAATGACTCCCACCTTTTCTCCAATAATTTTGCTCTATATTTAAAAACTAACAACATCATTGAGAAAGAAAAAAACAAATACCATATGCTAACACATATATATGGAATCTAAAACAAAAATGGTTCTGAAGAACCTAGGGGCAGGACAGGAATAAAGACGCAGATGTAGAGAATGGACTTGAGGACACGGGGAGGGGGAAGGGTAAGCTGGGACGCAGTGAGAGAGTGGCATGGACATATATACACTACCAAACGTAAAATAGATAGCTAGTGGGAAGCAGCTGCATAGCACAGGGAGATCAACTAAGTGCTTTGTGACCACCTAGAGGGGTGGGATAGGGAGGGTGGGAGGGAGATGCAAGAGGGAGGGGATATGGGGATATATGTATATGTATAGCTGATTCACTTTGTTATAAAGCAGAAACTAACACACCATTGTAAAGCAACTACACTCCAATAAAGATGCTAAAAAGTAAATAAATAAAAGTTACAAAAAAAAAAATTAACATCAAAACTCAGCTCCTCCCTTCCCAATCCACCCCCACCCACCCACTATCTTAGTTATTTTGTTTCTCCTATGCTCTCCTATGGGAGAACATGTTTCTAGTTTCCAGAGCACTTTTCACATTGTGTGGCTATTATATATTTACTCATATTTCTTTTTTCCCTGGTTGTAAAGTTCTCAGACACAGGAAAAATAACTTTTTAATCCTTGTGTCCATTCCCTCATAGCAGATATTCCATAATCACCTTTTATCCTGAGGAAAATATCTATTGTCCTCAAAAACATTTATCATTTTCCATCGTATGTATTTTAGTTTTTGTTCTTATATGTTAACAATGCTAGTTTTCTTTCCATCAATACTGAATGACCAGAAAAAATTACAAATTAGCACAGGACTTTTTTTAGATGCATTTCCTTTTACTTTTAATTATCCTTTTACCAGAATGCTGGCAATTGTTTCACCTGATAATCTTTTCTTATAATAATGCCATTTTTGTTCTTATATTTTCTTGCTTGCTGCAAGTTTAAAATTTTTCTAAAAAACACCTTTCATATGTATGCTGTGTGTAAGATTAAAAGGTAGAAGTAACTTCCAAATTGGAAGTAACTTCAAATATGGAAGTAACATTGAAATGAACTTTGTTACCTGAGGAGTTTGTGTACGGAGCAGTATGTGCTCAGGTTTATAGATGAACGGGTGTGTGTGAACTGAAACCCTAATGTCTCATTTACTCCATGATTCCTTCTAATGCATAACTTGGACCCTCTGAGCAGTTCTAATCAGACCTTTATTCTCTAAAGATTACTTTCTCTGGAACGTGGTTTTGTATAGGCACTATTCTGCCAATTTACAAATACCACTGTTTGGGATTCCTTTTAATTAAAAAGCACTTTCGTGGTTGAGGGTCCGCCTGCCGATGCAGGGGACGCGGGTTCGTGCCCCGGTCCGGGAAGATCCCACGTGCCGCGGAGCGACTGGGCCCGTGAGCCATGGCCGCTGAGCCTGCGCGTCCGGAGCCTGTGCTCCGCAACGGGAGAGGCTACAACAGTGAGAAGCCCGTGTACCGCAAACAAACAAACAAACAGACAAAAAAAGCACTTTCAAAATATCACTTAATGTCCAAAACAACTCTATGATTAAGTAGCACAGATGTTATCATACCAAATCCATATATCCTAAACTGAATTTGAAAAGCACGTGGAGGTTGATGTCTTATGTTATTAGAATAAACTCCTTTTCTGTTCTGCTCTCCTTTGTATCTCCTTGACACAGAGGCAGGCGGCTCTCACAGTGTTCTCCAGCCCAGTTGCTAAAGTTCACATTTACATTTGTAATGGGAACATTTCTGAACCTCTGCTGGCTCTTCACAGGTTGTTTATTGCACACTGGTGACATAACCATTATCTTTTCACTCTAATCTTCCTTGTCAATGTAACATCTGAAGTGTGGCACAGAGGATTAGCGGTGCCCTGACTTAATCAGTTTATAAAAATCTCCGGAGAAAGCCACCCTCCCATTCATACATCGCAGATGTTTTGCTTTCACTTGATTAGGCAATTGATTTGGCCCCCAGTGCCTCAAGAAAGGAAAGATGCTCTCACCATTTATTTTTATACTAAAGGATGGCAAGGGAATGGGACAGGTCATGTCTAGTACAGCTGGATACAGAATAAAGCATTCCAGGAAGCTGCTGTGCGTTGACTTTACCAGCTGGAAAAGGGGATAGAATAAGGTCTCTGCAGACATTTTGTTCTTTTCATCCCATAACCTGCTGAAGTGTGGTCGAATGCACTGTGATTCACAACACAGCAGGACCTTCTCTGCTATAATTCATGCTTTATATATAGCAGCTGTATGTTGGAAAGATTACTAGGAAACTGTTGGGAGAGAAGTCGAGTTCAAGTTGTTTGCACAGGTGAATGAGCAGTGCAGCTGGGGTGCAAGACTTTTCTCCCCTTTCAGCTTATTACCAAATGAACCTATTAAAGGTTCACTTAAAGGAGTAGAGGTGGGACAATGTGTCTAAGTGATGTCTTCAGTAATTTAGTTCCACAACTGTTACGAACTGTCCTCCTGTTCAATTCTGTATTTCATTTGATGGAATCTCTGATGTAACTATTCTGCTTGTGGCTGTCCAGCTATTAAGAAGATATTCTGAAAGTTTAAATGTTGCACTACCAGTTTATTACCATGCATTTTCTTCAAGCATATTTCTTAGCCCAAATAGCTAAAAATTTAATTTTTAATATAACATACTCTAAAAGTGTTATTTCCTGGTAAGCTATTACAAGTAAAAATTACTAAGAATGTTTATTTAATTCGGTCTTAAGGCTACTAGAGGCATTTAGCTAGAACTATTTGCTATTTGACATTTATTTTTACAAATTTTCTTATTTTATGTGGGGGGATGTATTTTGACTTACATTATCATCCCAGCTCAATATATATCATCGAAAGAATGAGAACTTACTTTTAATGAACAAAGTTTACTAGAAAGTGTATTGCATGTGTATCTGTTAAAGTAATAGATTTTTTGAAGTTTTAATTGTATTAAACTTAATTAAGCATTTCATGAATAATAGATTGTTATTTTTGTCTTTTTATTATTTGAAAGTTTGCACGTTAAGGAATAGGGTCATTTGTCATTGTGTTGTTCCTTGGAATCCATGATGAGGTAGAAAACACCCTTCTCAATAAACAAGCTCACAATACGCTATCCAGTCTCTCTTCATTTCACATGGCACAGTTTATGACAACTAAACTAAAATTACGGCAACAGCCATGAATATCCCATAAAGACAAACACCTTGGAGCCCATGTTTGTTATAAAGAAAGGGTATTCAGAGCAGAGTTGTGAAGAAGAGGTGAAATATAATCAACAATGCATCTCTCGATTATATGTTTCTGAAATACAACATGAGAACAAATATTTTCATATAAAATTTAAAAAGTAATTTCATAAAAATTTTATATTGGTCTCTAGCAGGAAATTCAGTGTTTCCATACAGCTTCTTCTTTACCTATGTGAAACATGAGTATTTAACACGCCTGTGAAAGCTAAGGTATTCTGAAAATGTGAATGAGTCAGATACATTTGTGTTTATGATCAACAATGGGTGCACGGATCACCATGGAGATGAATAATCCTTTTAATCCTTCTTAGAATACATTTTCAAAACCACAGTGTAATCACTGCATAATGAGTTACATACACCCCCAGATAAAAGTACATGGACTAGTATGAATAATTCTAAGAAGGACCCCTTAAACTGTTCTTTACAGATAATTAGGTTCATGAGATTAAGAATGTACTCTGAAGATTAGCCAAGAGACCCTACTTCAGAATATTGTAACATGTGAAAAGCCCTTTCAGGCCATATGGTGATGAAGAGTGCTATGGCCTCCAGGGAGTCTTGTCAGACTTTGCCACAATCTGTTGCCAGGTCCCACAGTTGAAAGCTGATTCCAGAGGAGTTTAACTCCAGGAAGTCTCCTGGAAGACACTATCAAGATTACAAGGACAAAACAACTGCCCTGCTGCATTTCTGTCTGTTACATGTTTCTCTTCCCATTTGTGTTTATTGTGTCATAAATCCACTTCTTTCTCTCTTAACCTAAAATAATCAGTGGCATTAATGCTAAGAACATCCACCTAAGCTGAGTGAATTTCAAATTAACCCTGCGGTGACACAGAGAATACATCAAGTCTCTAAAATCTCATATTTGCATCAATTTATACATCTTGTCCTTTACATATTTCAAATAAAGAAGATAAGTTATACAACTTTACATGAGGAATCATCCAGTAAGTGACCATTCTTGTTATGATTATTATACTCTTTTGAGGTTGGATTTGCATCTGAAAAAGAAGGAGAGTCTTGTCACTCCAAATGCCTAGACTTCTGGGATTTCAAAAAGAGTAAATGTCAATAATGACAATACTAGGGCAGACACAGGATTGCCAACTTTTATTTTGCCAAGTGTTAGTATGTGTTAAGTGACTTCTACTATCATTTTAATAAAGGAACATCCTCTAATTCTAATTTTAACACTAAATTTGGGACAGACATGCTCTTAAAGGATAGGCCTTTTAATTGAGTAAATTAGTAATCTTAATAAAAATGAATCTTAGAAGTGGCTTCATATATTTTAAAGGGGGTTGAAACCCAGAGCCACTCACTCTTCTGTTAGTGTTTCTGGATTTGCGTAATGCCTATCTAAATATATAAGCATTATGCAAATCAATAAATATTTGCTATATAATACTGACCATATTTAAACCTTGAAGACTGAAATTTTGCTATTATTAAATATGTCATGGGTTATTTTGTGGTCCAATTTTTTAACACAGTACCTTTAAGATCATACTCTCACAAAGATAATCAAAGAGCTGGATAGTTAGTGACTTAATTGATGAGATCTTTCTGTTTTCAATCAAAAGTACAGCTATTACGATTATTTGCATGTATGTCTCTATTATCAGTCCATTTATCCATTTGTCCATTCATCCATATATTTTATCCATATATTTACTGACAGTAAAAAAATACTTCATCAGCAGGCTTTATAAAATAGTTTATCTTCTTATTCTGTAAATTGCATAAATATAAGAGAATGTGCCTTTTCATTGGTTAGCATTGTCATTTACACATAATTGTGGATGGGTGTGGCAGTGGAGATGCCATGACCTAAACATGATGTTATAAGAATTCAGAATTTGAAAGTCAAAATTTATATTCAAACTTTGTTTTGCAGCTGTGCGTATTTTACTATTCTAGGTTCCTTCTGAATTTCAGAACTTCTAGAGAGTAAGGGAGGTTGGAGATCCTGAGGAAGGCCCTGGCATGACCAGGGCAGCAGAGAGGAGAGAGCTCAGGTGGCAGCATGGGACGGGAGTCATCCCACGGTGAGGGAGTCATCTTATCCGTATTCCAATATTCTACCAAATCATATGGCCTAATATCTTATGTAGGGTTCCCTGGGAAACAGAATTTGGAACAGAGACTAGCATGAAGCAAATTTATCAGGGAGTGCCCACAGGAGCAATACCTATGAGAAAGTGAATAAAATAGGATGGAACAAAGGGATGAGTTGAACTGTCAAGCAATTCCAGCAAAGGTGTTGGCAGATCCCATAAACTCAGAAGTTGAGACGGCCCTTTAGTACTGTCCACAACTAAGGCAATGGGGGGCCAAGTTTTACATTCCACATGAACCATTTATTGCATGCAGGCTGCTCTAGGGAAAGGAATGTTACTATGGAAGGGGCTCTCTTCAACTGAGGGCAATTCTCTGAAAGAGATTCAGGTAAGACTCAACAACTGACAACACTCCCATCAGTGCAGATGAATCCTCAGTCCGGAAGGAGGGATTTGAACAGCAAACCACAACGTTTATTGCACTGCCCTAATGTGTACCTGCCAAATATCAGCTCTGTTCTTTCCTTGTTTGTTTTTTTCTCTCCCCTGCACTTACATCATCTAACATAGTATGTATTTTATTTATACATTTTGTTTATTATATGTCTCCTTGCTTATACAGGATACAGGATTGTCCCAAAAGAAGAACATGAGCCAACTGCCTTCTTAAAGAGTGCAACCCCAGAGAACAAGGGTTAGGTTAAAGGGAAATAGGACTGAGAAGTGAGGGAGAGCCAACACCCAGTGAATTAGCAAACCAGCAACCACCTGGAATCAAGCATAACTGCTCAATCTCTTGAGACCATCTTGCAGACCATGTAAACAGCTACTTCTCAGATCAGCCCATGCTGGGAAAGGAGAGAGACAACTTTCTCTGCTGGCTTCTTCTCCCATTGATCAAAGTTTCATCCCACAGAACACTGATTTCTCTCTAGTCCTGAGCTGAAGATACATGTGCACATTATAAGACCACTCTTGAACCAAGGAATGCCACTTTTTGCATTTTATCCAAAGATATTCTCAAATGCAAGCGAAAAGACAAAAGTAATGTAGATACAAAGTTATTTACTGCAGCTTTGTTTACAATTGCAAAAGACTAGAATGACCCAATTGTCACTGGAGCAGAATGAGTAAATCACAGTAAGGCCGTATTAGACTATTGTGTATCCCTTAAAAAAAGCTATACTATCTTTATTACTACATAAAATAAGCTGCAAGGTATGTTAAGTGGAAAAGAAAAAAAACAAGAAACAGAATATATATACCTGGGAAATATGTGTTTTGTTGACACCTAAGAGCTAGAGTTCCAAATATGGTCTGGGTCCTACCAGTGAGACAGATCCACCTCAGCCTTTGCTCAGAACCAACCCACATGGAGAAAGAAACAATCTTGTGAGACATGAATATAACCTGAAATTTCCTAGGGAGAGGGAGAGGCAAAATGTAAGGCATCTACGTTGTGGTGTGAATCCAGACAGAGGCACTCTGGATCTCCTGTCAACAATCATGGATGTGGCTTCATAGTTAGCCAAAAGAACTTTCTCTTGCAGTTCCAGTCCTAGATGAGGTGTAGTTTTCATAGTATCCCTGGATTTCAGCCTAAAGTCTGCTTCTTAAATGTCCCAATATTTCTATGAGCTATTTATAACTTTTTGGAAGAAACTTTCTCTTTAAGCTATGTAGCTAGTTTCTATTGTCTGTAACTACATGCTGACATATAGAATATGCCACCAGGTTGGTATGAAAAAGCTTTTTTAAAGGTATATGTAAAGTTGTTCTCTTGTGTGTACATAAAATATCTCTTGAAGACCCATGAGAACTGGTAATGTGGGCTGAGTCTAGGGAGGGAAATTAAAAGTCTTGGACACGAGGATAGGAGAGATGCTTCATGATATGCTGTTTTAAATTCTGAGCCATATGAAAATATTTTTTAAAAAAACAAAGCAAATTTTACAAATATGGAATGAACACAAACATGTACTTCTTACAAAACTTTGGTTGGGAAACAAAAACATTCAATCAGTAGTATTTATTGAAATCTTACTACAAGCCAGAGACATGTGCAAGAAATAGAGTGGAGAACAAGACAGTTACATTTCCTAATGCTATGAAGGCAGACAGACTTGTGAATAAGAGAATGAGCACATAGTAGCTATATGAACATCCTTGGCAGCATTTGCACAGAAGAGCAAGATTATCATATTATATTGATTAAGCTAACCATTTCAGTTCATTACCAAATCTTATTTCATACATACGTTATATATATTGACTATTATATATGATACATATATTTGTTATATATATTATATATATATATATACATATATGTATGTATGTGTGTATACCTATATATAATATTGTGATTGTACCTATTTAATAAGCAATATCTTGATTATTTGAAGGGGCTAATAAAGCTTCCAAATATTTACAACTTGTAAGTAAAAATAAGGTTTTGCATAATCTTTGTCAATCAACTATCTGAAGAAATATTTTGGTGGATTTTTTCCTCTATCAAATGATGCGTAAGTAGATGACTTCATGGTCACTCACAAGTCAGATGATGGTCATAATTTTAAATCTTTTGAATTTTCTCATCATCCAGGAAGAAGAGTATCCTAGCTTTTTCAAAAATTATAAATGTCTTTGTTAATTATTCAAAGTGTCAAAGATAATCATGGAAAACACATTAAATCATTTGAAGATGGTACATTAAAAAATGCCCCCTGAGTACATGTTCTCTTTAAGCTGCCTCTAGTTGACTAATCAAAACTGAAAGGTTTTTTGTTTGGTTTTTGGGTTTTTTTTGTTTTGGGGGGGTTTGTTTGTTTGTTTGTTTGTTTTTTCCTGCTTGGAGCCAGGAAGCTGAATGAGTAAACATTGGGTTTCTCACATATTATATAAATTTAGAAAATAATGTCATGTTAATTTTCATGGTTATCAAATTTAATATGTTCAAAATACATGGAGAATTCTCATTATTATTTTGTAGACCTTGGAATAGTCACACTTTGTAAAAGGAGGCAGGATCATATGGGTATTAAAAGCCTGGGCTCCAGACTTTCTGGAATGAGTGCCAGTTGAGCCACTTATTACCATTGTGGCTTTCAACAAGTTAATCCCTCTACATCTTAGTTTCTTCACCTCTAACATGAGGATGATAATAGCACCTACCATAGAACGTTGTGGGGATCTCTTTACTCTTTCTCTTGCAAACCATTCATTCTCATCAGAGTAATGTGACAGAAAAAACTCACTACTTCCAAAATCTGTTTTCTCCAGTAACAGAGCTCTGATTTTTATCTAGACAGTGAATAAAGAACACATTTGTCTGTCTTCCTTGCAGCAAGATATGAATAAGTTTTGGTCCATAATATGTACACCAAGTGTCATTTGGTCACTTCTTTGAACTTTTCTTATGAAATTACTGGTGTATGCCTTTCCCACATTTTAAAAATTCTTTGTCCCTTGTTTTAGTCTATGGCTTAAAACTGGAAGTGGTGGCTGGAACAGTACCCACTATCTTTTGCAAGAAGTGGTGAACTGAAAGAAACAAGGGTCTCTTGGACTTGAATTACCATGGCAAGCCTAGACCACCCACTCAACGAGAGAGAAACATTATCTTATTTAAGGCACTGTTATTTTGCATCTCTGATACTTTTAGTCAAGATCATCTTAATTAAAAAAAAATTAATTGAGACTTAAAGGAAATGGATCAATACCCTGAAAACTTAAAGATTATTCTACCAGAAAAGCAAAAAGAAAAAGGAAGAAAGAAAGAGAATACAAGATAACATGAACAAGCTTATGAATCAATAAAACTAAACAAAAATAGGACCCACAACCTAGGGGGAAAACAAATCTGAGATGAAAATGCAACGGGGAATCTCACTTCTACCAATATGGCAAGCTAAATATTCAGAAAAATTCTCCTGTTCTAAAACACAAAGGAGTGTTTTAAATTATTTTAAAAACACTTTTTAATGTATTACTGAAAGCAAAACAGACTGAATGAATGACAACCAAAATGACAAACTGAAGCTGTTACAAATTTGGGGAACCTAGGATTTTTAAATGTCTTTAGGGGAATGAGATAAGGCCTAGATCCTTGATGAGGAAGAAAAGAGACAACTGCAAAAAGACAGAAGTTTCAAAGGGCTAAATGCTCAGTGAAAAATATGCTAGAAAAACTCTACTGGGAGTCCACTAGGAAATAAGTAGTTTTTTAAAAGAAAAAGACTCCATCTTTTTAATGGTATTGCATATTAATATTAGAACTTTATAGAAGCAATATATTTTTGACACAAAAAATCAAAATAAAACATTTATGAGGTACAGAATTTCCTTCAGTTTTTCTTTGGTTTTGTTTCTATATTAAATGCTTTATTTTTAAAGCTTTTATAATATGATTTAATTTTTTTTTTTTTTTTTTTAATAATAGTGTTTATTTTTACTTGTTGACAGTTTGCTTTATCTATTTATTTATTTTTGGCTGTGTTGGGTCTTCGTTTCTGTGCGAGGGCTTTCTCTAGTTGTGGAGAGCGGGGGCCACTCTTCATCGCGGTGCGCGGGCCTCTCACTATCGCGGCCTCTCTTGTTGCGGAGCACAGGCTCCAGACGCGCAGGCTCAGTAATTTTGGCTCACGGGCCCAGTTGCTCCGCGGCATGTGGGATCTTCCCAGACCGGGGCACGAACCCGTGTCCCCTGCATCGGCAGGCAGACTCTCAACCACTGCGCCACCAGGGAAGCCCTGATTTAATTTTTATAAAATTCTTTTTGCTGTCTATATATCAAATTTTGTTATGATCTTCCTTTTTGTATATATGTATATATGTGAGGATAACTAATATTAGTTAATTTATTATTGTTATTATTTATTAATCATAAATAATAATTATACTAATATGCATATATGTGAGGAGATCTAATATTAAAACTGGTTATTCCTGGGTGATCGATGTGAATTAGGTTGATTATTATATTCTTTTATTTTTCTGTATTATTAGATTTTTAGAACAAGCATGTCCTTCAATAAAAAAAAAGAAAACAAAAATCAGCTTGAAAATAGTTGCCAAATTCAAAAAAAAAACATAAACAAAAGGAAGAAAGCTCAAATTTGAAGAAGGAAAACAAACTTGAATTCAATATAGCAATATCGGGACTTCCCGATATTCACTGGCAGTCCAGTGGTTAAGACTTCACCTTCCAATGCACAGGAGGTGGGTTTGATCCCTGGTTGGGGAGCTGAGATCCCACATGCCTCGTGGCCAAAAAACCAAAAAACATAAAACAGAAGCAATATTGTAATAAATTCAATAAAGACTCCAAAAATGGTCCACATCAAAAAAAATCTTTAAAAAATAATATAGCAATATCATGCACGGTACTGTGCAGAGAAATTAAGAAGTAGGGTAAGTATAGCTCAGAAAACAAGAGCTACCAAATCAACAGTCACAGGAGCAGGAAGTCCAGGGATCTTTCTGTATTAGGACACTGAATCCTCTTGGAATATCATAACAAGACATGGAACAAATACAGAAGGCATCTCCAAGGCCTTGTAACATGCTAGGAAAATGGAGCCAAGGAGAAAACTAGCTTAGCTAGAAAATGACTGCCACCTCCCTAGGGAAGTTAGATTGGAGATGCTAGTGAAGGAATCGGTGTGTATATGCACTATCTTTAACCCTCAGTCACTCTGACAAGCTGGTTAGGGTACTGATGTTCTGGCTAGGGAAATCTTCAACATTAATGTCTTGGAAATGCTTTGGCCAATAATGAATTAAGAATTAACAATAAAATGATAACTCTGACCCCAAGAGATACTATATTAGACTATGTTTTCAATGACTCCAACATATGTATAGACAGGGACTATTATAGTAGTATGTCAAATACTTTTATTCTTGTTTTAATATTAATATGAAAATGGGGAATTTTAAAAAGCAAACTTTGGAAGAATGCAACACTTGGCCAAACTCTCCAAACCCCATTTTTCAGGTCTAGCTGACTTGATGAAAGTGGTTGTCATTTTTCAAGTAAATGGAAGATTAGATTGATAACTCAAGGTATTGAACAGGAATAATTTCATTTATTGATTCATAGGTTTTCATTATAATACAAATATTTACTAATTTTAAAAATCACTATAATAATGTGATAACTCAGATGTTATTCTTTGAATTTAGTTATTAAAGTACTTCACCATACAGCAATCATGTCTCGCAAAAATAAATAAATAATAAAGACCAAGATCTCAGCAGATTTGGATGAGGAATGTTTTCAGTATATAATTTTTTAATTATAATTTTAAGAATTTTTTCCTTTTCACAATTTGTCTGGTTTTAGCAGCCAATTTTTGCAATGAAATAAGTTTGAAGTGGGAAGTAGCAGACCTGTTGCTCTGATGCCTCTATAAGTTGCCTTAGAATGGCAGCAGCCTGGCACTTAAATTTTGCACTCTGCAGCTCGTAATTTATCAAGATGCTTGAACACACTCAGAAAGAATTGTGCAAGCAGAACATGGAAATAAATAAATAAATAAGCCAGATAAGAGTTTTCCTCACCCCCCTCTGTCACCCCAATCCTTTTCACAGAAGAGCACATAGCCAATATCATCAGGTATGAAATAAAAGTTTTTGTTCATTGAATATGGTGGAGACATATTCTGGGGAAATGTACTGCTATCATGAACCAACAGCTACTAACCCCTAGTTATTCAGAAGTACAGAGTAACTTAATTCAGTTTGAGGGATTTGTTTGTTTGTTGGGGGGTGGTTTATAGTGGAAGAGAATAATAAGATGTTTATTCATGTGTTTTTTTTTTTTTTTTTTTTTTGCGGTACGCGGGCCTCTCACTGTTGTGAGTTCTCCTGTTGCGGAGCACAGGCTCCGGACGCGCAGGCTCAGCGGCCATGGCTCACGGGCCCAGCCGCTCCGCAGCATGTGGGATCTTCCCGGACCGGGGCACGAACCCGTGTCCCCTGCATCAGCAGGCGGATTCTCTACCACTGCGCCACCAGGGAAGCCCTATTCATGTGTTTTTAAATCCAATAACACAGCTACGATAACAATATATGGTAAAAATGACACATTATTAACTACAGTCTTATTTGGGGCCCGTTTTCAAATGAAGCTGAAAAGAGAGAGAGAAAGGAATATTCCATTCATACTATTTTTAAAATAAAAAAGAAAGTCCTAGAGAATACACACATTCTAGGATGTCAATTTTATAGGCCTGAGATGCTCTTCACTGACATAAAGAATGCAGGGCAAGCAGATGCTGGATGGGGAAAGTATGACTTCTTCCTTTAGTATATTGAGAATGTGTCCTATGGTCATTTAAGCGAACTAGTCCAGGGGGCTTCACAAAGAAATCTAGTCTGGAAAGATAGCTGTGTGTGTCATCAGCACAGGGTGCAGTTTGGGCCTAGACAATTTAATGCTGTAGCCTTCATGCTTAGCCCAGAGTTGCGCCCACACTAAGCTAGATGCCCACATTTTTGAGCCTTTTTATTTTGAGCTATGTACTGTTGCTCACGCTTGATTCTTACCACCAAATTAATTTGAACTTGCTTTTTTTATGAATTCATAGGGTCACTTCAAACATGAAGTAAACATTATTAATTTGCTTGAGGAAATCGGAGCATTTGGCTCAGTAGAGCGTGCAAAAATGACCTGCTGATTCTTCCACATGAATGTCTCTTCACCACTTCAGACCCAACATGCCCTAATCTAAGCATCTAATTTTCCCTGAACATGGGCTTCTCTCCTGGACACCCTATCTTGTTGTCTATATTATTACACCATCCTCCATCTCACCCATGCTTGAAACCTTTGAGTTTCAAACAATATATACTTAGTCTTATCAATAACTGCAATTGAAAAGTATAAAGGAAGATGCGTTTGACTTTTTTCTTTTTTTTTTTTTTAGCATTTTAGAAAGACCATTTTTTTAAATTAGTTTCTGCTTTATAACAAAGTGAATCAGTCATACATATACATCTGTTCCCACATCCCTTCCCTCTTGTGTCTCCCTCCCTCCCACCCTCCCTATCCCATCCCTCCAGGCGGTCACTAAGCACCGAGCTGATCTCCCTGTGCTATGCAGCTGCTTCCCACTACCTATCTATCTTACCTTTGGTACTGTATATATGTCCATGTCTCTCTTTCGCTTTGTCACAGCTTACCCTTCCCCCTCCCCATATCCTCAAGTCCATTCTCAAGTAGGTCTGTGTCTTTATTCCTGTTTTACCCCTAGGTTCTTCATGACATTTTTTTTCTTAAATTCCATACATATGTATTAGCATACGGTATTTGTCTTTCTCTTTCTGACTTACTTCACTCTGTATGACAGACTCTAGGTCTATCCGCCTCATTACAAATAGCTCAGTTTCGTTTCTTTTTATGGCTGAGTAATATTCCATTGTATATATGTGCCACATCTTCTTTATCCATTCATCCGATGATGGACACTTAGGTTGTTTCCATCTCCGGGCTATTGTGAATAGAGCTGCAATGAACATTTTGGTACATGTCTCTTTTTGAATTATGGTTTTCTCAGGGTATATGCCTAGTAGTGGGATTGCTGGGTCATACGGTAGTTCTAAAGACCTAAATGTAAGGCCAGAAACTATCAAACTCTTAGAGGAAAACATAGGCAGAACACTCTATGACATAAATCACAGCAAGATCCTTTTGGACCCACCTCCTAGAGAAATGGAAATAAAAACAAAGATAAACAAATGGGACCTAATGAAACTTCAAAGCTTTTGCACAGCAAAGGAAACCATAAACAAGACCAAAAGACAACCCTCAGAATGGGAGAAAATATTTGCAAATGAAGCAGCTGACAAAGGATTCATCTCCAAAATTTATAAGCAGCTCATGCAGCTCAATAGCAAAAAAACAAACAACCCAATCCAAAAATGGGCAGAAGACTTAAATAGGCATTTCTCCAAAGAAGATATACAGACTGCCAACAAACACATGAAAGAATGCTCAACATCATTAATCATTAGAGAAATGCAAATCAAAACTACAATGAGATATCATCTCACACCAGTCAGAATGGCCATCATCAAGAAATCTAGAAACAATAAATGCTGGAGAGGGTGTGGAGAAAAGGGAACCCTCTTGCACTGCTGGTGGGAATGTGAATTGGTACAGCCACTATGGAGAACAGTATGGAGGTTCCTTAAAAAGCGTTTGACTCTTTAACCCTATCAAAATGTTCTATTAAAAAATGAGTTAGTATTCCTAATAGTAACAATCATTTGTTTTCTGAATTTAAAACTTTAAATTCTTACTAATTGCAAAAGTCCATAATGTCTGTATGAAGTGCTTAACTTCATGGAATAAAAATGGCAGCTCATGGTTTAAGAATATTTAAAAGATAAACAAGGAATAATGAAGCCTCAAAACTGTGGTTATTATGGATCAATTTACTTCATGTATCCACTCGCATGCAAAGAGAAGTTAATCACTAAACTGCAAAGAATATCACTGTCATTTTCAATTAAAAGTGTATCCATTATTTTGGACCCTGCAGCGTGTCTGTAAGACATGATTTTTTTCTTCTCTCTGTGTATGCATAATCCAAATATATTTTGTCTGGTTCAGCCTTAAGTGAGATAATATTTCTTACTTAACTACTTGAAGACCATCTGGGGATCTGAAACCTCATTATGATAAATTAACATAAGTGGCTCATGGCTTAGGTAAGGCAAACATAGAAATCTATGTGTATATACATATATGTATAAATTCATACACATGCACACATACACACACACACACACACACACACACATATTGAGTGATAAGAGGCCAAATAAAATATTCCACTTCAAACTACATCTCCTAGAAAGAAACTCTCCTGGAACCTAGTATTTCAGTCTTCATAATGGCGTCACGGCTCAGGTACTGATTATAAGGATATGATAATTCAGGAAATTAAGGAACACATGCAGGCTAGTCTCTCAGTGGGTATTCCCTCCTACAGAACAACTAGCACAGCTGGTCTGCTCAGCCCAAGTGCAGACACAGCACCCGGCCCCACTTCAAAATCATTCCTCAGCATACCAGAGATTTCACATTTCAATCTTAGCAAAATAGTCTTTGGAAAAAAAAAAAAGGTTCCCTTTGAGGTATTGTTTCAACTCTATGCTGGAACAGACAAGAGTTTTACAAGGAATATATTGCATTATATCATTTCATTATATTAATTAAACGCCAAGCTGAAATTTTCAAGTAATTGTTTTTAATTCAAGATGATCAGTCAGTAGGTCCAGAACTCATCACATAATTTCTTTTATTACATGAATTGTCTTTTGTGCAAAATGGACATAATAAGAATTATTTTCTTACCAATATCTGCCAAAAATCATTAGATGTTAATGACTGATAGGTTATTTCTGTACTTTTCTGGGTTTTGTTAGCTTCAAAAATAATTTTATCAGTCATTTTAGGCTGTGTTCTTAAACATGTTGACAAAAATACAACTCGCCTATTAGGAAATTAAACCAATTAGATAACTTTTAAGGCAATGCTTAATTCTGAAATTCTATAAATCATGGATTATTTGACTAGTTAAGTAATTCATCCAGTCATACCATAATCTTCAAATTCCTTTCCATCAAACTCAGATGGGACCTACCCATAAGTTATAAAACTCACCTGGCCAAGATTTCACAACCAGACTTCTACAGAGTAACTGCTTAATGGCAAAATGCCAAGATGAATGAGGAAAAAAGAAAAACTTAGTTTAGCTATACACAACCTAATCCACGAATAATCCAGAGTTGACTATAAAGAACACGAATCCAAACTGGCAATGCTCCAGTGTTTTTTAAATAAATATGTAAAGTTTTTCTTTAACTTTCGGAATCTTAAGGCATACAAAGTTGCTGCCATTCCTATAAGTTCTTCAAGAACTTAAATTCTGGGAATATATATTTCTTCTCTCTTACCACAGTTCAGTGTTATCCCTAGTGAGGCTGAGATAATTATGGCGAAAGACAACTTAGTTTTAAAACCCGTCTACCTCCTCTCGGTATGATATTGTGCATTTTAATTTCTGTTCATCCCCCAGTTATCAGTTTCTGTGAAATGGACATAGTAATACCACAGAGGGTTTCATGAAAGTAAATGGAATAAGCATGTAAAGAGCTTGGCACTATGTCTAAAACCTGAGAACAACCATCAACACTGAGCACATAATATGCCATTTGGATTTACCAATTATGCCTGTGATGAATCCCATCACATAACCCACCCCCATTTCAGTTCCATGCATAACGCCAGGACCCTCTCAAATTGCCAGTGGTGTTTCTGCTTTGAGCCTCAAGGCTTTCTCTAAAGCCAAGGAAGACAGATCAGCCCATAACTGAATGAAGTTTCCTCCCCGTCGTAACTTTCAACCAATGGGGGACAGGAGTTAGTGGATTAATTCCCCAGCCTCCTTCTTTCCTGGTGGGACAATTCTAGGGTGCCCCTTGGAAGGCCCCCATGGTATTGAACCCCAGCTGGTCATGTCATAACCAACCCATTAATTTACCCTCTTCTGGCTTTTCTCCCTTCCCTCTCTCTCTCCTTCATCCCTTCGTTTCCTAAGATTAATTCTCAAATAAACAACTACGCCCAAGTCCTTATTTTAGGCTCTGCTTTCCAAGGAACTCAACCTAAGACAAGCACATAATATACGCCAGTCACTGTGCTGAGTACTTTTAGGATTGACTCATTTAATCCTCACAATAAACCTATAATGCAGCTACTATTATGAGTCTCATTTTACAAATAAGGAAACAAGCTTAATTGCTTAAGTTCTCACAGCTAGTAAGTGACAGAGCTAGGATTCAAACCCAGTATATCTAGTTAGACTCTCTACAATGTTAAGTCACTACACCTCCTTCACAAACTGCTCGATATATGTCAGAATTATGTTGGTGGCTTTTTAATAATTAAGACTTCTGAGTGCCAGACAAGACCTACTGAATCAGAATCTGTGGCAGCAAAGGCTGGGCTTTAGAATTTTTAGCAAGCTCCCAAGATGATTCATATGTACACAAAAGGTACAGAGACCAACTAAAGTAAGTTGTTCCTTTGAAGACATGGGTGAAAATTCTTAATATCAACCAGAGATGACCATCAGCAAATTTGCCTGGTGTATAAATTTAATACACACCTGCATTTGATATTTGCATAAAGAAACTACTCATTACCCCAAACTTAAGCCATATCATGGGAAAAAGAAAAGGCAATAGCCTCATAACTGATTAAAGCAGTAAATTAGTGACTGTGTGGGGAAGAAAGGAATGATTGTTAGTCACAGGCATCCTGACCACAACTTGAAATCACCATGGACTACCAGAG
The DNA here is from genome assembly GCF_949752795.1 of Hyperoodon ampullatus. Taxonomy (NCBI): domain Eukaryota; kingdom Metazoa; phylum Chordata; class Mammalia; order Artiodactyla; family Ziphiidae; genus Hyperoodon; species Hyperoodon ampullatus. The sequence goes on along the minus strand of NC_136917.1, from coordinate 136,032,961 downwards.
AGAGGAGATGACAAGAAACACTTTAAAAAGCAGACACAGTAACTGAAGTAACATGAAACAGTATAGCACCTGAAAAATGCCCTGATGTAGATCCCATCATTTCCCAATGATGCTCAATAAATGTGGTTTAACTGTAATTAGGTTCTGTAACAACCACGGCTCTCTGAATTTTTAGCTACTGCAATTGCTTTAGGGATCACTTTATACTATCTGGATTTGCCACCTTTCTTTTAGGCTAGGAATCAGCAATTCAGTTTCTCTTGGTGACAGTGAGAGCAGAGCAGGTTATAGGGACATTGTAAATTCAACCAGGGTCCTCCTCTTCCTTGCTGAAATTTCCATAAATTGAGACTGTTTGCTAAGTCCTAGACAAACACTATCTCACTTAATCCTGACAATATTCCTAAGAGGCCAGTAATTCTATCTAGACCATATGGATGGGGGAATTTTAAGTAACTTCCCAAATTTACAGAGGAAGTATGCTATGGTGGAGCCAAAATTACCCACATGGGTAATTTTTAGTTGTTATTGTGCCCCTTCAGCAGAATTTGACATTTAATCTTTCTGGAAGCACTCTCTTCCCTTGGCTGCTGTGATTACACTTTTTCTGGTGTCCTCTGCCTTGCTGGCTTCTGCTTTAGTTTGTTTTGAACACTACCCAAAAAATTAAGTATCAGAGGTCCTTTGAGCTCCCTTTTAGGCTTCTTGTCTCACCCTACATTCTCTCCCCGGGCAATCTCAGCTATGCTATCAGAATTAATTACTATCTATAGGATGATGATATACAACATTTATATATTTAAACCTGACCTGTTCTCCAATTTCCTGTTCTTCAGTATTTTCTCACATATTCAGGTGCCTAACAGACATCTCCCTTTCAGTATCTCAATGACAGCTCAACTCCATCTACCCAAACCAAATTGTTATATTATATTATTATTATATCATTATATATATTATATATTATATAATATATATAATATATATAATATTATATAATATATATTATATTATTATATATAATATATATTATATATATATAATTATTTCAGATCCATGACTATATCTCTAGTCCAAGTTACCCTTATTTCCTTTGTAAAAATTGCCAATTCTGCCTAATTGGTCTATAGCATCAACCCTGTCCTGTTTGTTAAGTTCTCTACATTGCAGCCACAATGTTCTGATCAAAAGACAAATTTCTACCACTGGTAACAAGATTTTCCAAAATGCTGAAAAGTTCTTGGTGAAGACAGAAACAAAATTAAGTAAAATCTTCCCATTTTTCCTATAATACATAATTGTATTCCTGAAAATTTTAATATATATTGAAAACATGCAAAGTCTGCTTTATATTTATAGGTAGATTCTAGACTTATTAAATATATATAAATATATAAATGTATATAAAACATTATATAAGAGTGGTATGTGTGCATATACAAGCAACTGAATACTTAGGACATTCAATAGTTGTAAGGGATTGAGAACGATCCTTCTTTGTGAAGGATTATGTCATAGGCTGGCATCTCCCCAAAACATACAATGAGAAATAGACATGGGTATAGGAAGGAGAAAAGAGAATATAGGGTAAGTTAACCTGTGGGATATTGCTGTGGGTAAATGGGACCCAGCCCACGGGATCGCCTCTGAGAAACCAGGAAGAACACGCCTCAGAAGTATCTTCTACCCAAGGACAGGAAGGCTGGGGCATTTATCCATGGATTCCTATGACCCACTGGGGTCTTTAACTACTCCCCACCTCGGGGTTGCCCATTTGTGGCTGAGTAAGCTCCTGTGATGCTGGAGAAAACTCTCAGCCAGAGAAGAAGAGACAGAGATGTCTGAGGTGGAAACTGCCTACTTTAGCTGGGAAGAGGCAGATAATACATGCATTGCAAGATAACTAGGGCTGGCTCCACACACTAAATGCCAGTGGTGCCCCCAATTCATTGCAACTTCAAGAAAAGTGCCCCAAAATTTTCAAAATATGTCCTAAGGTAAGTTAGCACCCCCTTGGTTAATAAATATTTGATCAATATTGTACAGCTATTTAATAATAAGTATTAGCTGAATGAGTCAGTTAATTAGCATAAATGAGGAATTTTTTGTCTCTCCAAATCTTCTTTTAGAATTCTAGTATAAAATGTATGTTTTGTGAATGAAATTAATTTACATTTTATATGAAGTACAATTTAGAGGAGATTTTTTTTTAAAAGCAAGTAACTGCCTGAATTTAGTGTACACAGTTCTTCCCCAAGTTTAAGTTATTTAAAAGTTTATTTAAGTTATTTAAAATAGCTAATGAAAATAAAACTATATCTTTACCTGGGTTATTAAATGATTTTCTATGTTATACTACCATCACCTCCTATTAGACTGGCCTGTTATTAAAACAAAACATTTATTTTGTGCCAAAAAGCTAATGTTAGAGGCAAAGCAGTGAGTTAAACAGTGGATTTTTTTTTTAAATAAGTCAACCAGGTGCTGTAAATACATAAACCCATATAATCTACTGGGTACATATAACCACACATAGCCGTTCATGATATTAGTGCATTTTAAAAGTCAGCATACACCCAGACACTAACTGATGGGATGCTCATCAGGTCAACCTTCAAAGCATAATAATTAATGTGACTTTCCAGACTGTTCTATTGCTAGGCTTTCACAAAGGGAGAAATGTTTTCTGGCTTCCCTATAAAACATAAGACTCAAAACTTCTCAGTTTCTGCTGCCTGGTAAGAAAAATAGAATTGGCTGGAGCCAATGAGTTTATTTGTTCTTTTAAACCATAGCAAGCATAAATCAACTCTGGTAGCATGTTTCCATGAGGCAAACAAAACCCTTGAGTGTAGGGCCATGCTTTCTTTAGATGGGTGTTACCTATAACACCTGAACTCTGCGGTGTCCTTAGGCCACAGTCACTGTGGCAGATTTCCAGTTGTGAGTAATCTTTACTTGCTGGAACTTTAAACAGTTACAAATTGTGCCATATATGTATGTTTTAATTATGGTAATCACCGTGCCCTGACATTCACTCAAAGAAGGCATTCTATATTCAAAGGCAGCACTCGAAGTGTCAGAACAGCATGCCCTTACTTGGCTACTTTCTTAATAGCACATTTGCTTCTGTCACAGATTCGGTGTCCTGTGCCCATGTGGTCTGACTAATCTTACTGGTCCTACAATTATTTTGTCACTGTAATGGTTGAAGGGTGATCTATGAAAGGCAGTGGGGTTTTTTCCCCCTTCTTCTTATTGATGGTTCTGTCTGGCAGAATCTACAATACTAGTGGTTGATAGTCTAATTTTTATGTATACAAATTTCAAGAGGAAAATTGCACACAAAGCACAAGAAAAATAGAATTCACTATAGGGAACATTAGGGATAGCAGCTATATACTTTTTTGTTATACCTACCTGCATAAAAAGAAGAGAAAAAGAAAGAGAGAAAGTGGGTAATTAATAGCATTTTAAATGTGATATTTTAATAAATTTAGCAACAAAGCTAATATTAATCAGCTGTATCTAGAAAATGCTATTTGTACAAAAATATCAACGACTAGTCATGTTAAAATGATGCAGAAGGGAATCCTTTTCCTTTTAATTTTTCTTAAAGCTACTAAATAGATTTGTTACACCTAAAATGTCTACAATTTTCCACATCTTTAGAATAAAACCATTTGTCGATGGAGTAACTTCAGAAGAAATTTTTTGCAGTATAAGAAATCAACCATCAAGGAACATAATAAAATGAATCTGGAAATATGTTAATCCCCTACTTATTCAACTGTACTAGAGATTTAATATTGATATTGCTGGGAGCTAAACAGGAGCCAAACTAATTCCACAGAAGTGCTCTATCTGCATATTAACTACTGAAAATGCACAGAGATACAATCCTATTTATGCTACCCTGCAGCATCTGATGTGATTTAGGTTTGCAATCTCTTCAGCTTTTTAAATGTGTTGCTATGCCCCACTCCCACATACCTGGAGACAAGTGCGCCTTTCAGTCAACTTTCAGGACATTCTACATCATACATTCTGCAAATGTAAATATTTACAGACATGAGAATTCATTTTATTTCACTGGCTTATACGTTTCTTTTATTCCTGTGTTTAATGTGGTATCCATTGAATTACAAATTTTCTTGAGAAAATATGTTGTCTCCTTTATTTACTCAAGTATAGCTAGATTATCTTTGTGACATACATAGTTACTAGTAGTCTTCTTGAGACTACAAACACAAATTTGAGATTATAGTCTTAATTAAGGTTGTCATGACATAAAATTTTAATCAGCAGGAAATAGAAGATAAATTATTTTTCTATTTTCATAACTTCTGGGTTTGGTAGTAATGTTCCACAGAAGGTAACATTGATGTCTATATAATTTCCAGAAATGATCTTAAAAACTCCAACTTCTCTTTGAAAATATTTAGATGATTACTTTGTAAATTAAATAGTAAATTTTTAATTTTAAAAATGCCTTTACAAAAAGAGACATAAGAAGATGAATTCAGCGACTCTTGGTTGAGGTTTTAAAGTAAACATGAAAAAATATCCCCAGAATGATAAATAATATATTCTAGAAGAAGGAGGCCATGCTAGGGTATTGCCAGCATTATAATGTAGTAAATATATAGAAAGCTATATAGCTAGACCAGCTATAGAGAGATAGAGATAGTTTCAATAATACCAACTAGGTAAAGAAAAGCTTAATTCAATCTTAGATGAAGGGAATGCCAGGTAAAACATCTAGGGGACACAGCCCAAAGGAACACAATCAAAAACGCTGAGATGGGAAGATTCACGAGATCCATGCATACTGAAAGGAGGGATCCGTTTCAAACAATAGTGAAACTTTGCTGTAAATCATATATTTTACCTGTTCCTATAAAAAAGAATTTGATTTGATAATTAAATACGTACACTGTGTTTAAGCATTGCATTCACCTACTGACTAAGTGAGATTCAACAGTATACTGGAATCTCCTGGAATTAGAAAGAAAAAAAATCTACCTGTGTCTCTATTTTCCATTTTCTCTGGTAGAGGAATTTTGTCACAATACTTCATAGCCACAGCTTCCTCCTTGATCTTTTCTACCTTTTCTGGGTGTGTGTGTGTGTGTGTTTTATTTTTCAATTTCCTTCAAAGAATAGCTAATGAAAAGAATTGCTCTTGATTAAGACCAAGGAAAAGGCTAAGCAATTCTTTGTTGTACTTTTTGAACCAATACATTTCTGACTACCCTCTTTCATACTTCAGGCAATGTAGCTGCCAATCAACCCTTTCCTCTTCATCCAAGGAAGAAAACGTCGCAAAGAAAAAGTTGCATCCCCAACGCACATAGCCACATATAGTACTTCTCTTTGTATGTTTATCCTACCACTCCTGACTTAATAGGAATGAATCTAACCCTGAAATAAATGAGGAAGAAGCTTCTGGAAATATGAGCATTTCTCTCCTCCTACAATTTCCCAAAGTCACTGCAGCATAGGAAACCTCAATACACACTTTGATGTTTCTTCAAGACAATGGATGTTTAGATTTTCTTCAATATTACAGTCAGAGAGTGTTTCAGTTTTGAAATAATGCTAATTTCTAAGATCAAGTAAAATAATAAGACTATGTGTTAAATTCAAATAATAATAATAAGTGAATACTAGAAAAATTATAGTAAATCAAGACAATCTGAACATCACTGAAGGATGGGGATCCAGAAACTAATCTTTACGGTAGCTGTGCAGTACTTGGAACCTCCTTATAATGAAGAATATAGACAATTTCCTTTGCATATTGTTTTTTTCTCTTTTCATTTATTCATCGTACAATGCATATGTATCAATATGAGTAGGTTAGAGCTCTTCCAGGATTGTACATCAGTTTGCTATAATTACATTGTAATATAAATGGCTGAAGAGACTTTGTACGAGTCAATCAGTGACCTTGATTTATTTTTCCAGGTCATGGAGATCCATCTTTGAACCTCATCAAAAATTCCAACTTAATAGCAGGTGTCAGCCTTTAATATTCCTCTGTCACAATCAGATCTGTCAGAAAAAAATCCTACAAATAATAAAGCAAATTGGAGAAAATTTTTATTTTTCCATCTTTATTTTATGAATTATTATTGAAAAATAAAATACAGCTCATATGACACAAGGCAAAGAGGAAGAATAAAAATTTTATATATACCCTTTATACTCTCTCCTTTGGAAGCAGCAGACTGAGAGAGAGTAATTGTTTTTTTTTTTTTTTTTTTTGGATTGGAGGATAGTAAGTATAGCTTCCATATTCCTGGTTACTTTTCTGAGAACAGCACAGCACTTAAAACTGCATCTGTTCAAGAATGCTACAACCCCTCTTAGTGTTAGAGGAAGCCTTTCAAATGTTATTACATTTAAAGCTGGATAGTACATTCAAGTACTGTCACATTAGAGGAATCCTAGCCTGCTGGCCACCCTTTCGATAAAAGCATGTGATCAAATTTAAGCCCAAGTTGGTAGTGTCAACATTCCCATGTCAAAGCAAATTTGGAGCTGATGAAAACAAGCCTGGCTTGCTTATCAATCTGTGATAAATAAATGTTCCAGCTGGGCACACACATTTTAAATAAGAATCTGATAGAGACCCCGCTTTCTAGAAGAAATTCACCCAAGCATTTTTAACTTGTAGTTATCTGGGGCAGCTCTCTGTGATGGGCTGCAGTGAGACAAAGACATGGTGTGGGGCTGCCAGGTTGAGGGGAAGAGGAATCAGTGAACCTAAAATGGCAGCAACATCCATTGAAGCTGGGTAATTGTATTTGCCCATTCAGAAGGGACCTCCTCAGCTCCAGGCACACACCCCTCTGAGACCCCAAAGAGCCAAGCTCATGGAATTGGAATGACCTCTTTTTACCAGATGACTCGAGGGTTATGATGCCTCTTTTACATGTGGGGGGGGATAACCATGGGGAAATTCACTCCCAGTTACTGTTTATCTCTCATTCATTGCCATCCCTCTCCTCGGCACTCTGTTCTAAGGCAGGAGACCAGTGTGTGACATTCGGGATTTCAAGGAAAGCTACACCAACTTCTGCTCAGGATGCTTAGCTAATCTGAAGAAAGTGATGGCAAATTAGAGATTGAATATAGCTAGCGTGTGCGATGAAATGTTTAACAACCAGCTCTCAGGGGTGTGGGAGTCAGGGGAAGCCTGACAATTTCTGTGATATGGCTGATTTCAAACTACCAACATGATGATGTCACTGGGAGCTGAGAAAACATGCAAGCAACTGGCTCTCAAGCCGGCTGCCAAGCACCATTGACTATAACTCCAACAATGCAGGAAACCATTCACTTCCATGCCGAAGTTCCTTATTTCTGAACATCAAAACCTGGTTGATTCCGAAAATTTCTATATGAGAAGTAACAAAAATAAATTTGTATAAAATAGCATCAATAGAACATGCAATAGCAACAGAGCTTTAAGAGGGCCCTGCTGGCCAAATGTAAGACCATTTTACAATTTTATAAAATTTTGTTTTTGTTTGGGGGTATGAACCACTGAATAAAATAAAAAGCCATGAATCCATATTAAAATAAATAAATAATGAGGGAGAAGGGAAAGATCTTCCGTACAGTAGAACACCAACTGATAAATGCATAAGAAATGATGGAATTAGAAAATCACCTCCATCCAATAACCATGGTCATTGAGGAAGAACAAAAAATCTGTGGAAGTTAAGGAATATTTACATTGTCTCAAAATATCTTCTCACATATGACATATTAATTACCCACTTTTTAAAGTGAATGAAGGATACCATCCTAAAGGAATGATCAAAAGTTTACGTCACCAATAATATAGATAAAAGCAAAACAAACAAATAGACAACAAAAACAAGATATGCCCTAGATGTGATGCACTGCAAAGGATACAGTATGACTTCTGTGAAATTCTTGACAAATGCATAAATTGAATCAAATCATGAGGAAAGATCAGACAAAACATCAGATAAAGCCTTCAGTTATTCTACAATATAACTGGCATGTACTCTAAAGTATGTCAAAGAATGAGTGAGAGGAAAAAAAGAAGAGTGAAGAACTATTCCAGATTACATGAGTCTAAAAGAGAGATGATGACTAAACACAATGAGTGATCTTGCACTGGAAAAAAAAAGCTAAAAGGACATTATTGGGACAACTAGTGACATTTGAAAATCGACATAAATTGGGTAGTTAATGCATCTTTTTTTATGGAAAGTCATGTTATTTTAAATATAGCTGTGTGTACGTGTCAATCCCAAACTCCCAATCTATCCCTCTCCCCTCCCCACCCTTCCCCCCTGGTAACCATAAGTTCATTCTCTAAGTCTGTGAGTCTGTTTCTGTTTTGTAAATAAGGTCACTTGTATCTTTTTTTTTTAGACTCCAGCAAATAAGTGATATCATATGATATTTGTCTTTCTCTGTCTGACTTATTTCACCTAGTATGATAATCTCCAGGTCCATCCATGTAGCTGCAAATGGCATTATTTCATTCTTTTTTAATGGCTGAATAATATTCCATTGTCTATATGTACCACATCTTCTTTATCCACTAATCTGTCAATGGACATTTGGGTTGCTTCCATGTCTTGGCTATTGTAAACAGTGCTGCAATGAACAGTGGGGTGCATGTATCCTTTCAAACCATGTTTTTCTCTAGATATATGCCCAAGAGTGGGATTGCTGATCACATGGTAGCTCTATTTTTAGTTTTTTAAGGCATCTCCATACTGTTCTCCATAGTGGCTGTAACCAATCTACATTCCCATCAACAGTGCAAGAGGGTTCCTTTTCTCCACTCCCTCTCCAGCTTTTATTGTTTGCAGATTTTTTGATGATGGCCATTCTGACTGGTGTGAGGTGATACCTCATTGTAGTTTTGATTTGCATTTCTCTAATAATTAGCAATGTTGAGCATATTTTCACGTGCCTCTTGGCCATCTGTATGTCTTCTTTGGAGAAATGTCTATTTAGGTCTTCTGCCCATTTTCTGATTGGGTTGTTTGTTTTTGATATTGAGGTGTATGAGCTGTTTGTAAATTTTGGAGACTAATCCTCTGTTGGTCACATCATTTGCAAATATTTTCTCCCATTCTGTGGGTTGTCTTTTTGTTTTGTTTATGGTTTCCTTTGCTGTGCAAAAGCACTTTAAAATCATTGTTAAATTTCTTTATTTTGATGATTTTTATTGTGGTTATATAAGAGAATGTTCTTATTCTCGGATAATACACACTGAATATTTAAGAATGAGGACATGATATTTTCAACTTGTTCTTTCAACTTGTTCTACATACATACATATGAGAATGGTATCTAGATTTAGGTCTATCTATATATACATATATATAATTCTCTCATATATGTATGAGAGATACATGAGAAAATTTATATAGAGAGAGAGGAAGGAAGGGAGGGAGGGAGGGAGGAATAACAAATATAGCAAACAATATTTGATGAATCTGGATGAAGAGTAGACTTGAATTCTTTACCCTATTTTTGCAACTTTTCTGTTAGTTGGAAATTAAAAAATATTTTTCTAAAAAAAAAAATCAGCAATGGAGCTCATTTATTTATCCATTGAGTATGTCTCATATGTTCACAGCAAGCCAAACACTTTGCTGGGCTTTGGAAGTATAAGGGAACACCTTCACAATACACTGTAGGAAAAATCAAGTATGATTTTATAAATGCAATAATGGAGTGTTGTTAAATAAGAAGATATAACGAGTCACTTGACTCAGTGCAAAGGGTGGTAGTGGAAGGGTGGGCAAGGAAGGCCTTCTAGATGTGCTGATGCTTGGGCTGATTCTTAAAGGATGAGCAGAAGAAATCCAGGTAGACGAGTGGGGAAGGCAACCCAGGTAGAGGGAACAGCACAGGCAGAGACATGAAAGTATGGAACACTTGGCAGAAGAGTGAGAGTTAGGGCACAGGGCTAGTCACTATCATATATCATAGGCTTTAAACTCAAACAGAATTTTATTTGAATACCATTTCTTCTATTTATTAGCTACATGTTAATGCTAATTTACTTGCTCTCGCTGGGCCTCAGGTTCTGCCTTTGTGAAGTGGGAAAAGTATTAAGTTGTTGCTCACAGGGTTGTTTTCAGGATGAACTAAAACCATGTATGTAAGGTACATGATGCAAAGTAAACTTTCAAAGCATTTTAGCTGCTACTGATGTTACTGTGTTTGTGTCAGATTGTTAGAAATAACCAGAGGCAGTAACACATGGTGGGCAGTTCAAAAATAAAGTCCTGCCTCAGTTATAAAATGCATTTGAGATTACAATAAACAAAGCTAACCGGCACTCAAAAGAAATTACCAATAGTAGTATATGCGTCAATTTGTACATGGTGACACGGGATGCTAAATAAACTGTGGGGATGCTAGTAAACTGATGGGATGCCAGTAAACTGTGATGGTTATGAAGAACTGGAGTTTTTGTTTGTTTACTTTGTTTTGTTCTGTTTTCCCTGAACCAACAGAATAGTGCATTTTCTTCCTGGCTTTCACCTTGTAAACCAGAATCACTGGCACTGCCTTGACCAGAGCTTGCACAAAGATGCAGTCATGCAGATGCAGCGGGGGGAAAGAAAAAGGAGAAAAAGACAAAATCTAGGGTTGTGTGCGCAGTTATTGGGAAGCAATAAATGTCCCTAACACTCCTTTTCTTTGAATAAGCTGGTGACCCTGACTCTAAATAAAGCAGCCTCACAAATCTTTACTCCAGACGTTAGAGCAACTGTAATAAATGGTGGAGGGAGTAGATCTTTGTGGTTAAGACCTTGGGCTCCAAAGTCAGACTAGATTTAGATGCTGGCTCTGCTGCTTACCAACATATTGACCTTGGCCCATTTATTTTATGCTGTACCCAGATCTCTCATCTGGAAGAAAAAAAGGAGACAGAAATGAGCAACTACGTGTCATTGTGTTCCTGTGAAAAACAAAACATCTGTAAAGCTCTAACTTACGTATAGTGCTGATGACAATGAAGATGATGACAACAATGATGGTGGTGGTGGTGGTGGTGATGGTGAGATAAGCAATGGTGGAAGCAGTTTTCATGTCACTAATTCACTCATTACACAGACATGCGTTTTTATTCAGCCAATGTGTTAGACACTAGTAAGTACTAGTAATAGTAAATAAGGTAGAGTTTTTGCCTCATGAAAGCAAAAGAAAAGGCAAAATAAACCAAGTTCTGCAGTTCAATATAAGAAATATGTATAACTATATGCAGGATATGACAGAAACATACAAGAGAATTGCCTAAATAAGACTGAGCATTTAGAGAAATCTAACTGGGAGGGGTCAAAGTGTATGAAATCTTTCTAAACTCAAAACTAAAGTTAACTTCTTGAAGAGTAGGAAACTGTAGACAGTATAAAGATACAAACACACAAAATAGTAAAATGAAAACAGCACTACAAAACCAGGAATCAAGAATTAATGGTTGAATGATTGATCCCTAGCAGACATGCTTTAACATGTGGGAAAACAGAAATCCCTCATATTAGCCTCTGAGAAGAAAATAACGGCAGATGTGTTAATCTATCCCAAGGGAAGTCTGGTTTTACTCAATATGGCCATCCCAGATTCCGTTTCAAGAACAGCAGCCCATGAAAAAAGGTCAGTCTTCGAACATTAGACTCTTAGACTGTCAGAGCTGAGAGAGCAGCTAGGTCAGCTTCCTAAATGGCAGTCACCACCACAACTGCATTAAAACCATCTGGGGAGTTTTAGAAAATACACATTCCCGGGCACCACACTCAGACATTTTGCCATTGTTGGTCTAGGATAGAACCTAGGAACTTTCTTCTTTGCTTTGACACACTGCCGTGGTCATCATCTTCACCATGTTATTCTGATGATACTAAGTTTGTAAACCTCTCAGTAGTCACCCTTTCCTCTGTGAGCTCAAAGCTGAGAAACTCACATCTTTAAAACCTTAAAATCAATAAATGACAAAAGTAGGACCAGAACCCAGATCTTCTTACTCCCCAAACAGAACTTTTCCTACTGGATTTAGGGAATTACATAAGGCAGTGCTACCTTTTCCACGGGCTTTTTCATGATGCCAATCAGAGAAACCATTAGAATCATCCTTTTGGATTGCAGCAGAGCTTCAGATCAGGAATCACAAAATAGCAGGCCGTGGACAGCTTCTGGCTGCCAAGCTGTTTCACTTATACTACACATAATTTTTACAATGATTTGTAATGCTATTACACTGCACATGCCCTCTCCAATTGTCTAAAAGATGCTCCACAATTATTCTATGCCCAGATGTTTCCTTTATATAAATATTTGGTCCAACCTCTTGAAAGCATTTGAGTTATGATCTAGGTGCAAAAGAGCCATTAAAAGGCAAAAAGCTTTACCAGAGGGTAACTCACTAGCACCTTTGGAACACATTAACACAGATTATTTAATCAAATTACCTAAGAATTTCTTGATTTAAAAAAGAAAACATGGGGCTTCCCTGGTGGCGCAGTGGTTGAGAGTCCGCCTGCCGATGCAGGGGACACGAGTTCGTGCCCCGGTCCGGGAAGATCCCACATGCCGCGGAGCAGCTAGGCCCATGAGCCATGGCCGCTGAGCCTGCGCGTCCGGAGCCTGTGCTCCGCAACGGGAGAGGCCACAACAGTGAGAAGCCCGCATACCGCAAAAAAAAAAAAACAAAAAACAAAACAAACAAAAAAACAAAGCTGCCAGAACAACAACAACAAATAAACCTCAGGGTACCTTTCATAGCCAGGTCACCTTTCTCCACTCTCCACTCTCCACTCTTCAGCCTTCTTTGTACCAGATACCTCTTTCTCTCTAGGCATAGCTGACTAATTCAGGGCGGGACACCTAATCCAGGGGATGCATCCGGTCCACCGGATTCTCTCTCTTAGAAAATTGTAATTGGTACAATCCGATCAATTAAATTCAGGTACTAGCCTTGTAAAGTGAGTAGATATCACTTTGAGAAGCAAGTGAAGATGAGACTGTCTCTGCAAATAAGCAGGCTATATTCTCTGAACATAAAGAGGAAAAGATCCATGGAGAGAAGAGAGGTACACACATACAGCCCCAGAGAAAAACAGATGGAGAGGATAATTGCCTTTATTATAGAGAACTCCCAGGTCCTGTTTCCAATTCCACATAAGGCATGGCTACAATTTCTGTTCTTGGCTTTGGACAGATGGCCATTCTCATCTGCTTAGATTAGTTGTACACATTGGGTTTAAGTTTCTTGCAACCAAACAATCCCTGTAAAACACAGCCACCTAGGGATAAACTTCAATCACAGAAGGCAGTTAGGTTAGTGCAGAGAGGTCGAGTTTGGAGCTCAGTCCAGAGTGTGCATATTCGTAGATAGTGGGGGTCACTGGGAGGGCTTGGAAGCAATGGATTTGTGGGAGCCAGGAGGAGTGAATTGGGAAAATCAAAAGGGAAGATTCATTCTCGTGAAAAAAAATTTGGACAGAGGAAGGTGCAGGTTATGAAAGTGATGATAGCAATGACAAATTTTACCTACTTCATAGTTTTAACAGACGTTATCCCTGAGCCTATGAAACACTTTTTCTTTTGAATTCAAAAAATTTGGATCATTCATGTCTGCCAAAAGAATGAAATATCTTTTCAAGGCCATCAAAAGATGCAAGATTGGGGGTATTTCATCCACTAAATTATTTAACAGGCGCCCTAACTGAAATAGACCATTGCAAAGACAGTGTTCACTTATTTAGTTGTTTCTAAAACAGTACCAAAAGATAGTTTTATTTTTGACATTTTAGCTATGATGAACTTCGAAGTACAATCTGAAGTATAAACACGCTTATTTGGAAGCCACTGAAGTCCTGCGTGTGACTCAACCATGCTGCGACCACTTTAGAGCCCACACAGCTCTCAGTAGGCATTGTAAGATCAGACTGCATTCCTTTTGGTTCTTTTTAGCTCAAACACTCGCTAACAGAGTCCTAAACTGCAGAAGAAGTCAATTCAGATACTCCAAGAGTGAGTATGTGGGTTCTGTAACTCTGACCCTAAGAAAATACCCAGTTATTCATGTTCTTACTACAGATCTCCCACCCTTGTCTCACACCACAACAAAGGTCTTTGTTCCCCTGAATCTGCTTTCAAGTTCAGTCCTGTTTCTTAAATGCACAAGAGAGGCAGTAATGAAGAAGAGACAAGATTCCTTCAAGCTCATGCTTAGTTTCCTTAGCCCCAAATGAGAATATTCTCTATAACTCTGGTCCTTGTGGTACAGAATGAAGAATGCCTTGTAATCTGCTATTTGGACTTTTTATTATTTGGCTATGATCAACTGATAAGTTCATTAGTAAAATTAATAATCTTGAATAAGGAAATTTTTAGTGCTAGCCACAGAAAGTCATTCATTTACCTTTTTATTTTTCTGATATTAAATTTTGCTATAATTATGAATACAAAATTATCTTTAGATCTGAAACTATTATTTTATTGTAGAAGTCAAGAAGATAAATGTAGTTCTAACATGTTAAAGTCTTTTCAAAATCTGAATGCAAAATCCAGAGGAACTCACTATCACCACTATAATGCTTACTGAAAATGAATGCTTAACTGTTGTTTCCTTAGATTGAAGGTACGTTCAGTAGTGACATAGAAATGAACAGAAGGCAGCTTATGGTAGTTTTAATAAACAATTGTGAATTTTATTATTCCAAGGTATAATTTAAGAGTGGCAAAAAAATCTGCCTGTGCTTCTGTGGCAATGAATGCACCAGTATGTTGATTTTAATCTAGTAAAGTGAAAATGCCTTATAACAAAATTATATAGTATTTGCACACACAAAAATTGCTATCTGACAATATTTGTAAAAACCTATGTTATGCCTGAATCTAAGTTGAATGCATAATTTAGTACTTATTTTCAGAACAAATAGCCTGGAAAAATTTCATGCACAATTGATGATAATTTGAGTGTGCAATCCATGGCTGGCACTCATTAACATATACATTCTGTCTAAGCTCTGTGTGCAAATTTAAATTGTAGTTTTCCAAAAATGGCTCATAACAACTCCAAAACATCAAAACCAGCCATTCTCAGCACCAATAGTGGAGCCTGAAAACCTCCACATGATAAGCAAATATTTTGGAAGATAATTCCTAACTCTGGGAAAAAGATCATAACAATACAGAATATATTTACATTCAGATTATGTTGAATACAAAAGTTAAAAAAAACAAAAAAAAGGAAAAGAAAACTGCAATAAAGAAACAAATTTCACGCAGGAGTAACAAGGGGGAAAATGTGTATGTGTGTATAAAATTCCTGGTGACAAATCCCAAAATATTTGTTTCTATTTTCTCTTTCAGAGAGTATTTTTTTTAACTTCAAAGTGGATTTTTAAAATTGGTTTATGTATCATCACATTAGCAAAAACTTTTTAAAACAAATAACATTAAACTATTATTTTTCTAAGGAAAACTTTATATATTTGTATGAACTAGAAATCCCCAAATTTCTTTTTTAAATCTTATTTTAATGGGTATAAGTGTAAATGTTGTTCTTGGGAAGACAAAATAGGCTTAACTATGATTTACACATGTCTGACTGCCATATCTGACAGATGATTAATTCTTTCAAGTTGATCATGGTGTTGTACAAACATTCATTTGTCTTAATGGAGTTGTAGTTTTATCAATTATTATAAAAGTAGGAAAATATATTACTTGAAATAGCAGAATATTTTAAATAAATATGCTTTCCAAAATTTAACCAAACTCTAAGGCATTGTTTTACTATACGTAGTATTATATAATAAAATACTTTAAAATGGTCATATTTTCTATATGAATTTTAGACTTCTTCATCGAAATGTATAACGCTGGGTATTTTTTGTAATTTCAGTAATTTCCATAATTTAAAAAAATTGATGATTCATAATTATTTTATGTTGGACATAAAAGTGGACATATTTTAATAAATCCCCATAAGCAAACAACTGATAAACCAATGAAACTTCTAGAGGAAAATATTGTCTATAAACCAGGATTATATATTTAATGGTACAGTTTGCAGGAGTATGCTTTTCAGCACTGATGCATTGCATAAGAGGAGTTGACAAGGTTAGAATTTGTGTTACTAATGGAAATTATTTTTTCAAGAATTAACCTTTAGGCGATAAAGAATGACAGATATTCAAATATTCTCAAATGAGTATTTAAATTGAACATTTCTATTCATTCCTGCCCCCCAACAGAACTTCCATTCTGGATTCCAGCGTGTCATACACACAATTGAATTCTTAACAGCTGCCATTCAAAAGAACTGTGGAGGACCATTTGAAAGTAATATTTTGCTCTGTGTGACATCTCATTTTTTCCCCTCAGAAATCATAATTTTTTTACACACCTCATAGTCTTCCTAACAGGAAACCAGCTCTGCCTGTCATTTTGACTGGGAGGAACCTTGTTTTCCAGGTCACTTGCTTGAATCCTGGAGACAAGATATTCATGAGGGACCTGGATGGGGCATTCACATCTCCGAGCAGAGTTTTCCTCTCCATTTGCCAGCATGCCAGGTCAGTGAGCTGCTCTGTCAGAGGGAAGATAACGGCTGCTGCAGTGCCCCCTGCTTATTACACACTCAGTGCTTCTGACCTTCTTGGGAGACCCCCCCACCAAGCATTCTGACGTAGGGCATTTCCCTACTCTTTAAGACCCTGTCACCCAGATTCTCCTGTTTGAAATACAACATTTTTCATAACTTTGGAAGAGACAACTTCTAAATGCCAGATTTCAAAAATTTTCCCTCCACTAAAAATGTCTTGACTGTGCAGAAGAAAAACAAAAATTGCTCATTTTTTAAAATGTAAATTTTATTTAAAAAACACTCCAAATCAATGCATCCAATTCAGTAAAAATAAAGTAAAATAAAATCATCAGTACAATTGGAAAAAAAACCTCATATTTTGTCAATCTTTATTTACAACTTGAGCGAATCCTCCTTAAAACAAATATCCTGTATTTTAGATATAAAAATAGCAAAACTTTATTTTTGAAGAAGTTAAATTATAGATTTCTAGTAGGTAGTAATGCTGTTTTAGGACCTGGCAAAATTAGAAGTGACTCTTCTTCCTGTGCTTATGCCTTAATTTGATTGTTTTCTTGGCAATAAAATGGATGTTTTGAGACATGAAGAATAAGCGAGGGTTAACTGCGTCTTCATTTTCTATCCCAGACATTCAGGTGTTACCTGAAATAATTCTACTCTCTACCTGATTTTTCTTTTATTTCTTTGAACCACGAAGCAGTCTAGCACCCCTCTGATCATCTGGATGAGTAGCTAGTAAAGGATTTACCTGTAAGTGGAAACAAAGCTGGATGACTGCCTCAATATGGGGAGGGGAGTACCACTTGCTTTGGATCAGAGGTGGTTTCCAATCAACAGATTTCTTACCTCATGTATGATACATTCAATGGTGACAACAATAAACAAGCATAACTTCTGGGCAAGGGGGACTCTCACAAGGAATTTTTGAACATTCCATATCCCCTCTCCTTATTTCAGCTACAATGTATGTTGATAAAAACAGAAAGCACACATGTTCCAATACAACTTGTAAAAATCATACAGATTGAATATTTTTTCTCTAAAAGGGGAAATATCATTATCTACTGATGCTGGAGGAGCACCCCAAAGATTTCCCCTAATTAATGTCTTTTGTAGATTTCTTTAAATTTTAAAACTGAATCTTCATGATGTGCAAGAATGTTCTGACAGCTATATAGGGTAACGACAAAAAGTACCAAGTCATTACATTATATGAGCTTACGGTTTGTTAGGTGTACCGGTGTGGGAAATATTGAGGACCACTTTGATGGATGTAGAGATTAAAAAGAATGTATCTACTTTTTTTAGGAAGAGAAAGTTCTGAAACTCCAGCTGTATGCCAGTTGCCATGGGACATCTTCCATCGAGATCTGGCATGTACTACTAGCACACAGTGGTTGGCTCTGCAGATGACAAAACACAACAGAACAATACAGATGAGACCAACTAGCAGCCATCACCCACACTGAGGGACCAACTACAAGAGAGGTTCAGACTTTACTAGAGGTTTACCAACATTTTAGTCTCAGAACCCCTTTTACTTTTAAAATATGTTTAACACCCCAAAGAGCCTTGGTTAATATGGATTATACCCATTGATATTAAATGCATTAGAAATTAAAGCAGAATATTTTAATGTTTATTTATTACTTTAATAGTAATAGTAATAAACCTATATGTTAATATAAATAACATGTTATTTATGAAAAATAACTATTTTCCCAAACAAAAGAATTAGTGAGAAGAATGGCATTTTTTTAAGAATCATTTTAATGCCTGGGTTAATAGAAGACAGCTAGATTCTCTTATCTGCTTCAGCACTTGGTCTGATTCAATGTGTTGACTTTTTTGAACTATATGAAAGAAATCTGGTCTCACACAGATATGTAGTTGGAAAAGTGAGGAGTATATTAATAGCCATTTCAGATAATTCTGTACATTTTTCATTGACACTATTCCAAAACTCAACTTGTAGTAATTTCTTAATGGTTGATTTCAGGTGGACTCTGAACACAGAAAAACTTTTTATACTTTATATTAAAGTCACTAGTCTATTTTTTTTTTTTTACTTTGAATGAATCTTTTAACCATGCATAATATTGTAACATCATAAACTGGTCTTTGGAAAATATTAGTCCACTGACTTATATAGATGTTACAAATATTGACACATTTAATTATATAATACCAAAAAAAATCCATTCATAAATATCACTGCAGATCACATTAGAAAAGTCTTTAAGTGTTGAGAAGGCATCAAATCCAAGGTGGGGATACAAGTTTTAAATTCAAAATTTTGTTTGAAAGCTCAAATTTTATCATTGGCAACAAATACTCTCAGTTTTTTCCCTTGAATTGACAGGCTCACTTTGTTAGTTTTTGAGAATATATCTGTCAAGTGCCTAAGTCTGCATAACCATAGTTTGTCAGTTGCTCTTTAAAGTATAAATGGTACTTCCAGAAAAAAAGTGGCTAATTTGGCTTGTAACTTGAGCGATCACATAAATTCTTCACAAAAGAACTGTCATAATGTATGTAGCAGAAGTACTTTCCATGAATTTCTCAGTTTGTCACATAGAATATTTAAAAAGTCTTAAGGATAAGGATTTAATAACATTATTAATTTTTATCCCTTCATCCAGGATATTTTTTTCCTGAAATACCTATTTTTATTTTTTTAATTTTAATTTTTTTAACATCTTTATTGGAGTATAATTGCTTTACATTGTTGTGTTAGTTGATGCAAGAAGGAGGGGATATGGAGATATATGTATACGTATAGCTGATTCACTTTGTTATACAGCATCCAGGATAGTCTTTAAGTGAAACTGGCCATACAGTTTGTCATCACTGCCTTGATTTATACTATGGTACCAGCAGTTTCACCTACAATTTCTTTTGTATCATCAGGGCAAATGTCAACACAGTGAAAAAGGCAAAGGATATCTAGTGTTATTGGGAAAACAGTTTTGACCTCCAGAACACAGTGAAAGGGTCTCAAGTAGGAGTCCACAAATAACGCTTAGAGAATTGCAAATTTTACAAATTCACTTGCTTCCCTCAGCCAATTCTAAGCAGTTCAGAAAAGCCAATGAGCACATGTATTCATTGGGGGATAACAATAGGAACTGACATTTATTAACCAGGTACTATATTTAAGTGCTTAACAGAGATTATCCCATTGAATTTTCACAACAACAGAGAGATAGGCATTTACATTATCCTCACTTTACAGATGAGAAAATGAAAACACAAAACAGTTAAGTAAATTTCCCAGGGTTGCATAGCTAGTAAGTCTTGAAACCAGGATCTGAACCCAAAGTTCAAGTCTCAGCCTATGTTTTCAAATACCACAGTACACTGACACTAAAGGGTAAATATATTTTGAAAACTGAATACATATATTTGAAATATTTGAAATTTATTTTGAATATTAAGACATCAGAGAATCATTAAATATTTGCTAACAGTTATATGCATTTTAAATAAAGTGTTCATGGCATTCCAATTTCTGAGTGCTTACAAGAAGAAGGCTTAGATGTAAGACCAGAAAACTCATAAAGTTATTTTATGCATATTTCTTATCCTAACCATTTTTTCAGCTTTTCTTGGAAGTTTGAAATGGAGTTTTGTTTATAGCTCAAGCTTATCTTGTTACATATCAGTAGTGTTTTGAAACTGTTTTTGAATCTCAGAATAATTTCAAATTATTTCCATTTTTATATGTTAAAATCTACTTAGATTTTTCAAACATCAGATGTAAATTCTATATAAAAACAACATATATATGGGCTTCCCTGGTGGCGCAGTGGTTGAGAGTCCACCTGCCGATGCAGGGGACACGGGTTCGTGCCCCGGTCCGGGAAGATCCCACATGCCGAGGAGCGGCTGGGCCCGTGAGCCATGGCCGCTGAGCCTGTGTGTCCGGAGCCTGTGCTCCGCAACAGGAGAGGCCACAACAGTGAGAGGCCCACGTACCGCAAAAAAAACAAAACAAAAACAAAAAAAATATATGGACACAAACACACAACACAATTAGTATTCTTTCATTCACCTGGTAAATATTTGAGCATGAACAATTGTTATGGACTGAATTCTGTCTCACCAAAACTCATATGTTGAATTCATACCCCAAATATGACTGTATTTGGAGATAGGGTCTTTAAGAAGGTAATTAAGGTTAAATGAAGTCCTAAGGATCAGGCCCTAATTTGATAGGACTGGTGTCCTTATAAGAAGAGGAAGAGATACTAGAGGTCCCTATTTCTCTACACACACACATACACACACACAAACACACACACACACACACACAGGAAAGGTCATGTGAGGACATAATGAGTAGGTGGCCATCTGCAAGCCAGGAGGAGAAACTTCACCAGAAGCCAATCCTGACAACACCTTGATCTTAGACTTCCAGACTTCAGAACTGTGAAAAAATAAATTTGTTACATATCATATGACATATATTAATTTCCGTATATCATATGACATATATTAATTTCCAGATCGAGTCATTGGTGACATTAATACAATACACGATGAAGAAGAAAAAAGAAAAGCAAATTCTCTCTCCCCCTCTCTCTCACACATGCATATACACATAAACACACACTCACACACCATGCCACCCCACTTAAAAACTAATCCTTTGGTCAACATTGTTTTTCCAGGGTCAAGACTTTAAGTTAAGCATAATTTAAAAAGTAAATTAAAAGGTATAGCCCAAGTTTTCTGATCTATGAAAGATCAGAGCTAGTACTCAATCCAAGTACTAGTGAAGTGAAATCAATAGAGGATTTTGAATTGAGCACTGGATTTGGATGCAAATTTCAAACCCTGAGCACATCACATACCTTTTCACTCTCTGAGGTTTTGGTATATTCAGGAATAAGAATAATATCTTTCTCACTGGGCTATTGTGATAATCAAATGAGAAAAGAAATATAAAAGCATAGCTAGCTTTTCTGACAACCTGTCAAACTCAACCTGAAGAAAGATTAGAAAGCTAGCATGATGTTCGCTGCTCCCTTTCAAGCACATTCCTATCCTCCCAGAGACCCACTGCCCAAGCGTAGCCTTTGCCTTTGTGTCTCTGAGCTGAGATGCTCTGGATAATTGCTCTGAAGTCCTGAGTCCAGTCACCATAAAGCTTCTAGCATTTTATTTCCAGATAGAAGATTACTGTCTAGTTATGTAATTATCCCCTCAAGCTTAGGTCTGGCTTTCTCTTCCTTTTGAAGTGTAGAATAAATAATCTGATAAATTCATTTTTACAAATATCAGAAGATGAGAAATTTTCACACTGAACCCAAAACAGTTTTGACTGGGACACACACACTCACACAGGCACATGTAGCTAACCATTTTTTGTTACCTCATATTTAATTTTAAAGAGTAAGTGTCCTGATTACTCTGTAGTGTGTTTTCTAATTAAAGCTTTTTCTACTTCATCTAGGATTAGCTAGTGAAGTTAGTAACATAAATATCTGTTCATTTAAAAATATTTTTCAGTACATCAGTTTACCTATTAAATAGTTAAATAGTTAACTATTAAACTATTAAATAGTTAATAGTTACATAGATACATTTTATACATTTATTATACATTTTAATAGATACATTTTATATCCTGTAGGTAAATCTAAGTAATTAATAATACTAAAGCTTGAGGGATACCAAAACTATTTGCACATTTTCGCCAAGAGTTTCATGGGTAATAATGCTTAGTAAAAACCATGGTACTGCTTCAAAAAACCTCCTGGAAAGCTCTTGTCTGTTCAATGCCCCTAAAGCTTTATGTTAAAACTACAGGATGGCTGCTCTAACAACCCTTTTCCTAGTCCCCTACTTCAAGTCTAAATAGAAGTCCCAGTGAGTTCTTCTGTACTTTCCATCATTGGATCTTTTGAGCATAAAGAATTATTTCCTCAGTAGGTTCTCTGTGAGGGAGGGAGATTATATTCTTGAGCCTCTTCAGGTGAAGTTTCCAATTCAACATAGTTATCAACATGCTGCTGAACAAATGTGTTTCAAACCCTAACTACAGGAACATTCTCTTTGTTCCTGTATATAATTTAGTTTCCACTTCCACCGGGCTTCTGAGGGAATGATACTGCAAGTGGTAGAAAGAGAAATAGACTCGAAGGAGACTTTGGATCTAGGTCTCTAGTACTGTGGACTTGGGCAGTTAGACCACTTGATACTCAGCTTCCTTCCTCAACCCTCAAGTCAAGAAAAAATGCCTGCCCTGTCTATCTCTCAGGTTGCTGTGAGGTTCCAAATATTGTGGACACATGTAATGAATTCTGTGCAATATAATCATGAATGAAAGTATTGTCATTTTCTTCATTACATATATTACAACTAATTTACAAACATTTATGAATCAGAAACTGATAGGAACTCTGATATTAAAGGATTAAGTACAACCCTGATGACATCTAAAACCCTGACAGTAAAATCAGTAAAGCTTCCTATCTCTCATGTTATGAAAGTTTTGTCTTGGGAATGAAATAAAATCAATGGGGAAAAAGTTGATTTTTTTATGTCATATAGACTTCTTTCAAGATTAATTTGATTTCATTTAACCATTAAATAACATACAAAACCAGTCTTTTAAAGTTGTATTTCCTCATGTTGTCTTTTTCTAAACTCTTTACTGACTAGGAAGAAAATCTTAGGAATTACTTGAATGAAAACTGGCATAAGTTTATTTCCTAGTATTTGAAATATTCTGTCCACTCTCTCACATGAATTTGCACCTTTCTGATTCTTTCAAAATGACACTCCCATAACCGTTAGAAGACAATTCTCTATGGTTTTCTCCTTTAGCTACCTATCTTACAAGTAGAGATACTAACTGCCTTTGTTATGAACAATATTCCAAGCGTATTTTTATAAAGAAAGTCTTGAAAATAAAGATAGTACTCCTTTCTGGGGAAAAGGGCAGGTTTGTTTCAGCCCTGTATAATAAAGATAATATCTCCCTCTAGGGCAAAGGTCAACTAGGCTTACTGCTTATTATAAAAGAGTTGGGTTCTCTAAGCTCAGAAATCCCCCCATCACCAAGCCCACTACATGTGCAGATGTCATCTGTCCCTCTCTGCAATGCCCTACTGAAACTGGGGCTCAGAAAACTAGTGCAAATGCTGATATTCTGGGTACTGCTATTGCCATTGAGTAGTAAAGTTCTTTGACTCTGATCCAGGAGTCTCATTCCTTCTATCACCACCCATGAAACTGTGGCGGGCTAACTTGTTAGTGTACAAATAGGGTAGAATTTTAGATTTGTCACAATTCTTGACAATAAAAATGCCTGATAGAAGGATAATATAAATGCTCTTTCTCAATATTTTCTATCACTGAATTCCATTGGTGAGTTACCAGAAAAAAGCTTATTAAATCTAAGACATTCCCATACTCAGTGACTAAGAAGGTACTATCATAGTAAGTAAACTTTCACCAAAGTCCAGCTAATAAAGCCTGGCATATTTAGCTAAGCAACTAAAATTTCCCAAATTGATATCCAGGGTTCAGTTAGGTCATAGGGCTGCCTGGTTTCTCATAAGTATGTTTATTCTTCTGACACTATCGCACAAGAGTTGTCAATCATTTTATTTCTGTCCATACTTTTTAGGGAAACGTGTTCACATAGGCTCAGAAGGAGCATCTATCTAGCAAAAAACTCTGCCCTCCAGGCCACAGTCATTTGGGCTGGGGTAAACAGCTAAAAAGAGCCAGCCAACCCTACTGTCCAGCCAACGATCTCGGAAACAAGACCCAGGAAGCGGTATTTTTATTGTTGTGAGGTTGTGCTGAAAGGTCTTATTGACCGGAAGACTGAGAATACCATTTGAAGGTTGTCATGGTGAGATATACACACACAGAATAGCAAGAATTCAGTTTTTGGACAGATGAAAATGAAGCAGACACATAAGTCTTGACAAGAGATATGTAAAGCCCAAAAGAGAGACACAGAAGCCAAGAGAGAAAATGCCTACTATCATTCCATTTCCCATGGACTCTGGCTCTGCTTCTTACTTTGATGCCCGTAACACCTTTCTGCATTCTGACAAGAAACTTCCTTTACTCAAGGGAGAAAAGAACTCCTGGTTAACTGTGTTAATTTTATTCATTTATGAATATTTCCTTTATTTTTACTTTGGCGCAAATATTTTATTTAGTGGCTTTCTTGTAATTAAAATAAAGTAAGCCCAGTTCTGAGACTGTCCAGAACATGTCCTTACATAATGGAAGAGTATGGTAAGTTGATTGAACACAATGCTTACATAACAGCTCTTATAACCTAATCCTGAATATCACAAACATGGAAATTTCACAATGATGGGAAAAAGCAAAGACCAGAGAATTGGACAAGACTTGACTTGGAAAAATATTAGTTGTGTTTGCATTGGCTAATAATGTAAATTTTCTGAGTCTCAATTTTTTCACCTGTGCAAATAAAATATTAATGCTTACCTTATAGACATCAATTTTTATAATAAGGACTAAAAATTATTGATGTGGTAATGATCTCACAACTCCCCAGCCATCTCCATTTCTCCCCATTTTTCCCCATCCCTCCAAACCCCTCCCCTCATTGTCTACTAGACTAGACTAGTACTGACATTGATAGCCTGGTTTTCCCTTCTTGAACCTGGTCTGCCTTGTGACCTCAGGGTGAATCTGTCTTTGTAGGACTGTAACAGGGAAGAGCCAAATCTGACTACATGTTGGATCTGTTTCTTTTACTTTAACCTTTGCTCTCTGCTGCTTCTGTTCACTAAAAGGATACTGTCTGTATGTAATGGCCTGCCTGGGGGAACCCTGCCCCTCTGCCTGAATGTTAAACCAAAGTGCTTTTGTTCAGGGAAGCATCCTGGCCCCATCCACCTGTGGATGGCTGCAAGAAAGAAGAAATTAACACATCCCCTCCCCAAGGCTGGCCATTCAAGGGGACATTTGCAAAACTTATGGCCTCTTTACTTTACTTCCTCATCTCCTCCCCCTCTCTGTTCTATAAAAGAAACTGGCATCCAAACCCCGATAATATGGTTTTTTGAAGACATTAGTCTGCCATCTTCTCAGTCTGCCAGATTTCCGAATAAGTCATGTTCTTTGCCTCAACACCTCAACTCCCGATGTATTGGCCTGTTGTGCAGCGAGCAGGGGGAGCTTGGACTCGGTAACAGGACTAGATACTAGACTTTGATGATGAAGACTTATTGAATGGACAAAGAAGGCCAGAACCCAGGAGGCAGAAGATGGGAGAAATAATTATGCAAAAATAAATAGTGACAATCTAAGTAAAGAGGGAGAGATAAAACAAGAGGAAGGAAAAAGAGTAAAGGCATTGTATTCCTGGGGAGTTGTAGCGAATTGATCTCCAGAGAACGTGGAAGAAGTGCGAAAAAATGGAGAGAGGAGAATAGAAAATGGGAAGGCATTACTAGAATTTACCATCCGGGTCCTCAAGATGTGTAATTAAAAAATGAAACTGCCTCTTTCATTTGGAGATAGTGGCAGGAGGAGGTGGTTGTTGAAATGTGGTTCTTTGATTACAACATTATCCTAAGTTTGAATCATATAGATCCACAGCAACAGTATTTATATATAATTTACACACAATCTATTACACCATGCTGTCAATAAAGAGTGTCATCTTTATCTTTCCTGCTATTCCAGATTCAGTATGAGTAAGAGGAATGTAAAATATAAAAGAACTAAGTTCCACTGTCAAAGGCAACAAATAGTTTGTATTTCGCTCACTCCTTGTAAGAACAGTGGTGCAATACCACTGAAACCTCTTGTTGTCAATTCAAAATGACTTTAATGTCTTTGTATAATGCAGACCTCCTACTTACCCAACAGTTCCTTCCTTTGAGTGCTGTGAAGAAGAAGCTGAATCAGGCCTTCAGTGAGAGTTACACTAAGTCTTTACAGATAGAGCATAACTTAAACAACTACTATGTAGCATGTACTCTATCAGGCACATTGTATTTCATCCCATGTATTTCTCAGAACACATGAGTTGGGAAATGCTAGTCTTATGATCATCTCTACTTTACGATGGAGAAGATGAAACTTAGAAAAGTTAAATATTAATTAGAGTAGAAGCTACTTAATTGTGATTCAGGATAAAACTCAAATTTACAGCAAGGATCTGTACAGCAAACCAATACTGGGCTAGAAGCCAGGGCATATTCAAACAGATTAAGTCCAGTAGAAGTGGAGGATTAAATGAAAAGCAGGAGACAGAGTGAAGAAGTTCTGTATTCCCCCAGGCTTACCAGATCTGATTACTCCAAATGCCTACTGGCTGGTATAACTGGAGATCCCAATATTTGTCTAGGATGGCTCAGTTTAGTCAAGAACCGGGCAGAATGAACCTGAAGTTTGACAATGTTAGTGTCAGCAAGTTGCTGGGTCCTTAGCAACCAAAGATGGACACTAGAACTTTATTTTCACCTGAACACCATGTCTTTTAAAGATGTTTTAACAGCAGAGTTTATCTCCCATGACTAAACATTTTAAATATTTATGTCCTTAGAAGTTTGGTTCTTAATAATGTTTGTTGATCTTCCAAGCATTATTGAAGACTGTATACTTCATTCTCCTGATGAAATAGTCAAGACTAAGTACAATGTTTCAGTGTGGTTTTATATTTCCTGTCTTCCTGTCACAGATAAACTTGCATGTCTGGCAGCAATGTCAATATCATCTCACAGACAGGCATTAAACACAGGGGAGATGGTGAGCCATCACTTAGATTAAATTCCACAGGCTTTTTCCCCCCATTAAAAATCTAAGCCATCTAACCTTAACAGCAGGTGCACCCTCTTTCAAGAGATACAGGATTTGGTGGATAGACTAGCCCTGCATGATATGCATAGACTCTATTTTATGGCATCCCTTTACATAGTAAGGGCTGACTACAAATTACTTGGTATGGCCAAAAGTAGGAGAAAACACTCATCAAGCAGAAAGGAAAGTTTGCCTGTAGAAATTAAGCAGCTCTTGAATAAACAAGCAGTAATTGCTATAGTAACTTTGCAAATCACAGAAACAATAGGACTACATTTTTTTTTTAATATTTGAGAATGTCAGTTCATTGCTTCCTGTTTACTTGCAATTATTCGAAAATAACCTGGATAACTTTATAATCAAGGTATTTCCTCTTGGCTCCCTGGTATACATCAGACTGCCTGAGGAGAAGATTGACATCCTAAGGTGTCCAAAGCATAATCAGTCTTAAGAGCTGCTAATGTTAAAATCCTGACTAATGTTAATCAAAAAGTTAAAAAAAAAAAAAACCTTAGCTTGTTAAACACATACACTCACACACAGACACAGTTACACTCACACTAAGATCACATTACTTTTTAAAACACAGCTGGTAAGTGATGCTGCCTAATTTAAAATTATTTTGGCCCATGTCCATTCTGCAAAACTGCATTTGTGTGTGTGCCTATGTCTGTGCATATGTGTTTGTTACAATTAGTAGTCAATACAGGCTGTTTGAAATTTTCTGAGTAATGTCCAGTTTTCTAATACTGTTTAGTTAGCAAAAGTCAAAACATCAGAGGAACACATATACCGTTTAGGTAAGGACAGTTTAGTTAATGAAAAAATAAATAAATAAAACTTTTTTCACATTTATTATGCGCCAGAATTGATTGGGATGATTTATTTTATGACTACAATCTCTGGAAATGTGTATATTTCTGCTGAATATTATATTAGTTATATACTTTACGTGTCTAGGTATTAGTGTGTTTAAGCACATATTCAATTATTAGGGAGATATTATATTCACTTGGATCAAAGTAGACAGACCTAACTTGCCTAAATGATAGGCCAGAGAAAGACTAAACCTGTATCCTGCTAGTGTAACCCTTCTGTGGGCTCTGCGCACATTCGTCTTCGGCTATGCTCTGACACAACCAACCAGGGCATCCCTCTGCCATATTCTGCACTGCCCTTTTCACTTGCCCCTGCCCCAGAAAATATTTTAAGCATATTTGTATCCCATTACCTTTCATTTTGCTCAATACATAGTTAAGTGATCCATAAGTTTTAGCTGAACAGGGGTGATGTTTAAAAAAAAATCAATTTGCTTCAATTTGCTTTCATTTTGCTCAATACATAGTTAAGTGATCTGTAAGTTTTAGTTGAATTAACAGGGGTGATATTTAAAAAATATCAATTTGCTTCCCTTTCTTATTTTTCTAGATACTCACCAACTCTTACTGTAGTCTACCTTAAGTATCCATTTGCCAAGATAGAGATGAGACCATGTTACAGAAGAAATTGGGGAGATGGCTGAGAAAATATTCAGGGACCATCACTTGAAAAATAGGATTACATGGCACAATCACAGCTTTGCAATCCAGGTTACTGTTGAGATAGGACCTCTCGGTTCTTTCAGTTCTCTCCTACAGTGCCCTATCAATACTATGTTTTGAACGTCACAATCATCGTGTTCTCCCTTCAGGTACAGTCCACCATTAAAGCTTAGAGGAGTCAAGAAAAAGGAGCCTAAGAGATGGGAAATAAAAATAAAAGATCCTTTGGTTGGATGGGGGGTGTTTTCCAAGGGAAATTTTGTGAAGAGGTGAAGGAAGGGTTTAGCCTGAGAAGAGAAGGCCCTTTCAGTGAGTTGAGCTGAATACAGAGAGAAGAGGGTTCGTGTGCTACTAACTGCTTTGGGGCTCAGGGAGGGGTCCACTTTCAAGTGGCCCTGCCTCAACCAGAAGAGAGAGATGTGTCATGGAAAGTTAGAGGGAGCTCTGATCTAGAATATTTTAGAATCTCTGTTAGCTCATAGTTGACAAGAAGGCTGAGTTGAAACCAGATGGCCTGACTGGCCCACCACAGAGGAACAAGTTGACCCCCTGGAAAGGCTCTGGGTAGATCACTAGTTCCAGCCATGGGGTGAACTAAGTGGTAGGTGCTTAGGGAATGACATACCAAGAAAAATCAGGTTAGCCAAGAGCACTGGTCAATGCCTACTGCAGGCACTGCCAAAAGAATGGACACCAAGTTACATGAGCTTCAGTCTTCATGATTAGACACTGGTAAGATACTCTAGGAGGTACACCCATATGAGACAGGCTGCTGTTTTTCATTATTATTATTCCCATATTAGAGTTGAGGAAACTGCGACTAGGTAACTTTTCCAAAGCATAAGCCTAATATGTAGCAGAGCTGAAATTAAAAGCAAGGCAGCTGGGATCATGGATTAGTTTCTTTTTTTTTTTTTTTTCTTTTGCGGTACGCGGGCCTCTCACTGATGTGGCCTCTCCCATTGCTGAGCACAGGCTCCAGATGCACAGGCCCAGCGGCCATGGCTCACGGGCCCAGCCGCTCCGTGGCATGTGCAATCCTCCCGGACCGGGGCACGAACCCACGTCCCCTGCATCGGCAGGTGGACTCTCAACCACTGCGCCACCAGGGAAGCCCGATTAGTTTCATTTTAAATTAGTGTCTCAGCTGGGACAATTAGAATCTCAACTGGGAATTCAGGACTGCAAGCAATCCTGCAACACTTGTTAGAGTTTCCACTCCCTGAGACAACTTCTTTTTTCTCAAAGGCCCATCATCTCTACTGTATTATCTAATGCTTTCCTTTCTCCTGAGTTAAGTCCACCGGCATGTCAACATTCTTATATTCCCACCTTAAAAATATACACACAAATGAAAAAAAGCAAAACAAAAAAACTGTCTCTTGACTCCTACATCCTCTCTATCCAATACTCAAATTATCTGCTTTCCTCTACAGTAAAACTTCTCAAATAAGTTGTCCATTTTTAAGACCTAAATGTTTGTGTCCCCCTTAAATGCATATGCTGAAGCCCTAACATCCAATGTGATGGTATTTGGAGATGGGGCTTTTGGGAGACTAGGGTTTGATTGAGTCCTCATCATGAGATTAGTGGCTTTATAAGAAAACGAGAGAAAGATCTCTTTCTCCCTCCCTTTCGTTTGTTCTCTCCCTCTCTCTCTCTTCCTCTCTCCCTCTCTCCCTCCCTCTCTCTCTCCACCCACTGAGGGAAGGTCATGTGAGGACACAGAGATAAGGCAGCTGTCTGTAAGCCAGGAATAGAGGCCTTACCAAGTACCAAATCAGAGGCACCTTCCTGGATTCCAAATTATGAGAAATAAATTTGTTGTTGTTGTTTTTAAGCTACCCAGTCTATGGTATTATGTTATAGCATCCCAAGCAGACTAAGATCTCCATATTTACTCAATTCTAGTATCTACCCTCATCAGTACACACTAAAACAGTCCTTTCCAGGATCATCACTAGCATTCCTGTTGACAAATTTGAGGCACTCTTCTCTGTCTGTACCTTATTGGACTTCCTGCTGCATTTAACATATTTGTCCACACCCGTCTTTTTGACCTGCATGGTACTTCTCTTTTGTGATCTGTGACACTACCTTTTCCTGTTTCTCCTCTTACACACTCACAGATTTCTCTCAGCCTTCTATTTTTTTTTACTTTAATTGAAGTCTAGTTGATTTACAATGCTGTACTAGTTTCTGGTGTACAGCAAAGTGATTCAGTTATACATATATAAATATTCTTTTTAATATTCTTTTCCATCATGGTTTATTACAGGATATTGAGTATAGTTCCCTGTACTGTACAACAGGACCTTGTTGTTTATCAATTTTATATATAGTAGTTTGTATCTACCAATCCCAAACTCCTAATTTATCCCTCCCCTACCTCCCTTCCCCATTGGTAACCACAAGTTTGCTTTTTTATGTCTATGAGTCTGTTTCTGTTTCATAAATAATTTCACTATGTCATATTTTAGATTCCACATATAAGTGATATCATATGGTATTTGTCTTTCTCTTTCTGACTTACTTCACTTAGTATGATAATCTCTAGGTCCATCCATGTTGCTGCAAATGGCACTTTTTTTTTTTTTTAGCCTTCTTTTCAAGCTCTTCCTCAAGGCTCATTTCCGACTCTCCTTTTACAAGTATATACTTTTCTTAGGTTATCCTATCTAGTCCCATTATTTTAAATACCTATGTATATGCCAGTGATTCCAAAATGTATTTCTCTAGACTAGCCCTCTCCCTGAATGCCAATCTAGAATATTCAATGGCCCACTAGTATATCCAACTGTCATAATGATATCTGATAGACATATTCCAGTGTCCAAAATGGAGCTCATTTATTTCATGGGGATTGAGGGGCTTCTATTGGCATGAGCAGAAATTATCATGTATCACTTTCTCTCAGGGGAGGAACTTCCACTGGTAACTTGGTTTTACCCTCTATGCTGATCACAATGCTATGTTTTTTCACTGTTTCCATGGCCTCAGATACACTATCCTTAATTCTAGGACTGCCTCACAGATAATATAAAGTTTTCTGCAGGCAGGCATATCATGGGAAAGTCGTCAGGAAAATCCCATCATATGAAGGACTTTCAAGATGAATAAACAATGGAGACTGGGCTGTTTGGATTTTTCATTTTGTTATCCCTAGTTCTCTGACCCTATTCTTGGCTTGAAAACTAAAAAAAGATGAATAGTTCCTCCTGCTAGTTTAACAAGATTCTGCCCCATTCCTGTCTCTTCAGAGACAGCCCCCCTCACACACATTTCTGCTCTTCTGTTCCAAGTTTTCCACTGCTCAGTGCTGGCAGATGCTCTCAGCACACCACCCCTCTCTTCTGGTTTCTCTCTTCCATGGCAATTGCTCAGCTTCAGATTTTCATCCATCTATCCCAAATGAGCAAGGCTCTTCCAAAAGACACCTATGCTCAAAATTCACTTGGTGGTCTTTTCTCAAGCAAATATTCATCCCTTGGTCTCTGGAGAACTCAATGTCATTCCTTCCTCAATAATGCTGGGGACAGCTCTTGGCACAATATCTGCTGAATTCTTCACCTAACTGCTTAGTGCTTCCCACAAATCTTAGAATAAGTCTCACAGCACAACTTATTCCAAAATTACACCAAAATACATCTCTTGCCTGGCTACCTTCTTCTGAGAGAAGGCATCTGAGATATATGAGAAACACCTTGGTTTCTAAACCCGTGAAATATATGAGAACACCTCTGAGCTCAGGATGCTATATTAAATTTTGTTAATTTTACCTCTTACTTCCTTCACCTGTTCCTCTCCACCTTACTACCTTAGCCTAGTTTACCCTTGGTTCAGACATTTGTATCCATAGTCATTTATTCATTCATTCAACAAATATTTACTTAGTTCCTACTATTTTACAAAGCATGGTATGCTGTATGCAAGGAAGAAAATGGCATAGAGGCATGGTTTTATCACCATGCAACTTATGTTCCAGCATCCCAGATGGGTAAGTGAACAGGAATCAAATAGTTGCAGAACTGAATGAATAATGACATATTCAGATATGTGCTTTGAAGAATGAGAACATTTAATGAGAGAACCTAGCCTCAACTGGGAGTGAGGGAAGACTTGCCAGAGATAGTCCTGATAGAGCTAAATGATGAATGATTAGGAGATAACTAGACAAAGAGCAAAAGGAAAAGTGTTCCAGGAAGAGAGACTGGGATGTACCGATTCCCCTAAAAAGGTGAACTAAAAGAAGCCCAGTGTGACTGGACATAGGTAAAGGATGTGTATGTGAAACACAGGACTGAAGACCTGGGCCAAACCAGGTATCAGGCCATGTAGGACCTGTGAGATTTTGATCTTTGTCCCAAGAGCAATAAACAATTATTGAAGACCTCTGATCAAGGGGTGGAGGACGGGGGAAATGCAGGGTGATGTGATCAGATTTCCATTAAGAAACCACTCTAGCACATATTGGATAATGGATTGGAATGGGGTTAGAGTTAGTGTGGGAAGTTGGGAAGTCCAGTTAAGTGAAACATTGGTAAATTAGGCTAAGGTAGTGCAGTGGAGAGAAACAGGTGAAAGAAGTAAGAGGTAAAATTAACAAAATTTAATATAGCATCCTGAGCTCAGAGGTGTTCTCATATATTTCACAGGTTTCTTTCCATTTCAAAATCAGATAGCCAGGAAACTTAGAAAACTTTCTGTTACCACACAGATCAAGAATCCTACTAGACAAAGTAATGTGAGTTTCCAAGAAGCCACAATTATTCTCTAGAGAAAGAAGACAAAGTCTCCTCTAATAGCGTCCCTGGATTACACCTATAATTTTCACTACAGAAAAGAAGAGCTTCTTATTCATAATCAGCACAGTCACAGTTTTATCATCCAGCACTGAACCAAAAAAATAATTGATTTTTTTTTCCAGTAGAAATATATACCTGAATATACCACTACAATCCTAGGAATGTAAGGGCAAGCACTTTTAAATTGCATAGCTCATTAAATGTTAGGTATGCCACCTTATCTGAAAGCATTACATTTTATGAAAAACATACAAGGATTGTTTATCAGAAACCAGAGAATTGTGTTTCATTATGTGACCTAGGAATGATGATTTCCACTACTCTTTCCGGTGGAACAACCCATCCATTTAAGGAAAACAAAAAGTGCATGATATCTCTTGCAACATGCCAGTGACTAATATTTTCCCCTCACTTCTTTTTCACAGCAAGAAAACAAGAACAGCCTCCTTATACCATTTTCAAGTGGTTTTAAAAGCTCTTTAAACTACTCAGCATATTAATGATTTGCTATTTATAAATTACACCCATTGAAAGGCCAAAATGACAACAGAACATTGAAACTTATCTCTGTCAGAAACTTGCCTCTCACACATCCAGAAAGAACAAAGACGAGGCCCTCTCCAGTTGACATTAGTGTTGTCAGAAGTTGAGCTATGAGACCTTTAAGACCCTGAGTGATGAGCAGGCTATTTTTTTTTTCAATAGAAAATCTTGTCTGAGTTCATAAGTTAAGAAAGAATTTACCTAAAATGTAACTCTTCCAACATATAATAAAAATGGGGGGTCACTGTCCTTCTTCTATGGCCTTTTCCTTTGTTTATTTTAATTATTAGGTATTTCAATTTATTATGATTCAATCCACATATCAATGCCATAAAGCCACATAACCTAACAAAAAATGATTCAGTGGGCAAATTCAGTCTATTTTGCCAGAAGCTTAGAGAAGCTAAGAAAATAAAATGCATGTTTATAGCACATTACTCACCCATATTTACAGATCTTCACATTAAATGTTAATCTGTATTTCGAAATAGCTTTAGAAAGTATATGAAATAGCTGACAGTTGTTTGGCCGTTTTCCCATCAGAATATAATCACTTAAAGAACAGTCCTGCATGCTGCTGTCACAGAAATGGCAGCAGAGGGGAACAAGTGGCATTTGCGCAAATGAGTACATATCCATCTACTTATTTTAAAAGGCAGAATACAAGCTCATATTCTGAAGAACTTGTTGCTGATTGTTGTTTAAATAATCTGTAAATGTGGATTATGACAAGTAGGATAAATTATAAAACTTAGAATTGTAAAGGTATCATTTACCACTTAAATAATAAGTACTATGGTTGACTGAAAACACTTATATTGATAGTTGGAAAAAAGCAGAGATATGGAATTAGTCACTGGTATGCTAAAGAGCAGGAGTCTTTATCCAGCAGTTCTCAGTCTGCTGGGTGGTATCATGATGCTATGGATGCTAGAAAAGGGGCTTCTAGATGGAGGGCGTGACTTCCTCAACTATTCTGAACTCAGTGACCTCTCTTCTCTAACACTCTCTCTAGAGAATTTATAAACTACAATATATTCCAAAAGTTAACAGACTACATATTACTATATCATTGTTCTTTGATTCATTCACATTCATAATAACAAAAGATAGGAATTCATTAACATTTCAGTGTCTGTGGCTCTTCTGTGTTGGGTGTTCTATAGGCTTGCGTGTGACTAGGAGATAGGTCCTAAGGGAATATGCTCTTTTAGGATTAGGATGCTATGAAGATGGGGCAGAGCTGGAAGAGTATAGGCTGACAGAACCCAAGGATCCCATGCACCACTCACCTGCGGCATAAGAAGCTATGTGAGCTGCGAACGGCAATGAAGGTCACGTTACACACTCTCCCACACAGGCAAGGAGTCAGAGAAAAGCATTAGTTCTTGAAATGCCAGTTCTCAGCTGTTTGCTCCAGCAGATGGGAGAGGGACCTCCTGGTGACAGCCAAGTCCTCCACCATGTTCCAGTGAGGGAAGGGGAGTTTGAGAACAAAGGATGCCTCAGGCTGTACCAGGCAGGCTTAAGGAGTGGCCTGCTGATGTCTACAGATCCTTCCTCTGTTAAATGCTGAGAAAGAACTCAAAACCTTCAAGAAGTCAACTGCTCACAAACTAAAAGAGAAAAGCAGTCCAATTCTATGACGCTAGTGAGAAAGAATTCTCCCGTGATCATGGAAGCAAGATCACCACAGGAGGAGGAGGTGGTCCATTAAGGGCTTGCGGTTGAGTCCACACAACAGAAATGACAGTCTCAAGAGCTGGTGATAGATATTAGATACTCTTTTTAATTTATTCTCTAGGCTGTGTATCCATGAAAAAGGCTTTTTGGAACCACAGATAATGAGGGAAGGTAAGAATGTAAGAAAATCTTATTACAGGAGTTAGTCCTAGCTGTTTCTATGTGTTTGTTCTACCTTATCCCAGTAGGGGTCTGCTTTTCTCCCATGCTTCCATATACACCTTCAGCTGGCTTATGGTTTGATTTCCATGGTAGCAGCTCCAAGACAAATGCTTCCAGACTTAAAAGCTCAACACTTCACCCTGATCTCAAGAACAGTTAGCCAAAAATTAACACAGCAATTAGAATATGTGGGCTGATAGAAAGCAGGGGAAAGAACACTTCCACTTAAGTGAACAGAAAAATTATAATCAGGATTCCCAATTGAATTATGAAGAAATGCCCTGTTGTAAATGAGTTACATCCAATTTGCTGACTGCACTGTAATGGCAAAGTCAAAAATATCCGAGTGATATTTTTAATATTTCAAATAGTAATTTATAGATATGATGTTCTCCATATCACCCAAGCACAATGGAAATTTTAGTTTGTATTGATGTGTACTGGTGTAAGTGACAGGTTTGAATGAGAACTTCGGGTTTAGACGCCAAATTGTTTCATACAACCTAATTTTAAGGTGAAATAGTGTCATTATGGTTAGGGCCCAAGTTCCAGAAGCAGTATTTTGCCGGTATAGCATTGTGCAAATTACTTAATCATTCTTAGTATCCTCCCTGGTAAAATGAGGAGGGCAGTGATTGTACCCAACTTACAGAGCGCTCTAGGGATTCAATGGCACCCGGTAACCAACCACTCAGGACCTGCTAGCTGTTGTTATGCTAACTCCTGCTATGCTTTTTTTCAGCAAGTAAATTTAAGCTAGTCACTTAAGGATTAAGAAGCCTCATTTCATCAATTCAGTTTAGGTTTTCCTCTCTCTTTTCCATAGGCTTCATAGAACCATCTCTATCTTAAATATTTTATAGGCTTCGTACTCTTAATAAAATATATAAAATGCAAGCAATTTTATAAGAATCAAAGGAAGTTCATTATTACTCATTTCACATTAATTCAGACCAATGATTTTACTAAATAATCAACTGTGACAAACAGAGGAAAGAGGATCATTTCTTAGTGCTTCTATAACTACCCAAATAGTCAATTTGACTGATCTGAAAAATAGACTACTTGGATCTTTTTCACTAGAGCTTATTTTTCACTATATATACTAATTTAAACTTTTTTATTGCATTGGTTATATCATAGTTTCACTATGTTTTACTACAATCTGATTTATACTTTAGACTTCTCTGTCCAACAGAGTAGCCACTGTGTATCTGGCTATTCAGTACTTGAAATGCATCTAATCTGAATTGAGAAGTGCCAGAAGTATAAAATACACACTGAGTGAAGATTTAGTATTTTCAAAAAGTGTAAAATACCTCAATATTTTATATGGAATACACATAGAAATGATAATATTTTGCATGTAGTAAGCTAAATAAAATATGTTGTTAAAACTAATTTTACCTGTTGGCTTCTACTTCTTTTTTTTTTTTAATGGGGCTTCAAGAAGATTTAAAATTACATATGTGGCTTGTACTTGTGGTTTGCATAATATACATACTGGGTAGTACTGACTTAGAATTTCTTTTGCTGCTTGATTAATTAATATACTTGATAATTGCCAGGTAAAGAAAATAACATTTTAAATCGTTTAAAATGTTGTTAATCAGTGTTTCTTTATTCAACATCCATTCCTTGGATACTGATTCTAAGACTGCCCTCTCTTAGGTGTTGGAGCAATAAGCAAGTGGGAGTTACGCCCAGACTTGTTCTGTAGTTAATTCCAAATCCTAAACATAAGCTCAAAATGTAAATCCACCTCTGATTCACTTTCTAACACAAGATACTGAAATAAAGTCTAGGGCTTCCCTGGTGGCGCAGTGGTTGAGAGTCCGCCTGCCGATGCAGGGGACACGGGTTCGTGCCCCGGTCTGGGAAGATCCCACATGCCGCAGAGCAGCTGGGCCCGTGAGCCATGGCCGCTGAGCCTGCGCGTCCGGAGCCTGTGCTCTGCAACGGGAGAGGCCACAACAGTGAGAGGCCCGCATACCACAAAAAAAATAAATAAATAAATAAAAATAAAATAAAGTCTATATGGTGAATTAGAGGATGATAACTCATGTAAGACTGGGGGTGAAAACACTCAGTAGTATATACCACCTGCAACCTGAAATCAATGAGTCAGGAGGAGTGATCCTCCAAAATGCAGCAAATTAGGAAGTTCACCCAAAGTTAATTTTGATTATAAGAGTATATGACTAAGGTTTTTTTTGAAGTATAATTGACATGCATTATATTATTTTCAGGTATAAAACATAATGGTTTGATATTTGTATATACTGCAAAATGATCACAATAAGTCTAGTTAACATCTGTCACCATATACAGTTACAAATATTTTTTGTGATGAGAACTTTTAAGATTTACTCTCTTAGCAATTTTCAAATACACAATACAGTATTATTAACTAGAGTTGCCATTCTGTATATTACATCTCCATGATTTATGTATTTATAAGTAGATTTGTACCTTTTGACCCCCTTCACCCATTTCACCAACTCTCCACTCTCCGCCTCTGGCAACCACCAATCTGTTCTCTGTATCTATGAGTTTGTTTTTGTCTTTGTTTTCAGATTCCACATACAAGTGCGATCACACTCTGTTTGTCTTTCTCTGACTTATTTCTCTTAGCATAATGCCCTGAAGTTTTATCCATGTTGTCGCAAATGGCAAAATTGTATTATTTTTTATAGCTGAATAATATTCCAAGTTTTAAAAAGGGGGGAAAGTCTATAGATTAATAACAGTATGGATGTGCTTTCGCCAACGTCTTTTTTAATTTATTTTGATTTTTAACTTACTCTACTTACTTATTTCCTTCTCAGCACCTTCAGAACTTGTGGTAGATAGAATAAAGAAATCTGCATTTTTAACAAAAAACCCCTGTAAAATATATTATATATATGTATAATTACATTTTAACTATGTATGTATCTATATACAGTTTTTTATTTCTAAATAAATGCAAAACATTTTATAAGAATTAAAAGTTTATTATTAGTTATGTCAACACTAATTCAGGCAAAAGACTATAATAAATAATCAACGGTGACAGAGAAAAAAGAATATGATATTTTTTATAGTGTTTCTATTATTTTACACTGAAAATATTGGTTTCTAGTTACATTTACATAATTTATATAGTCTTTATTCTATATTCTACCTATTATAGTTTTAAATCAACATACTAACAATAAGACTACCTAAATGAAGCTTAAAAAAGGGCTTTTTTTGTCTTTTTTTTTTTCTTGCCGTGCCATGCAGCTTGGGGGATCTTAGCTCCCCAACCAGGGATCCAACCTGTGCCCCTGCAGTGGAAGTGTGGAATCCTAAACTCTGGACCACCAGGGAATTCCCTAAGGAAGGGTTTTTAATTTTTGTTCTGGGCTCTATTTGTCCTTATAGCTCACTAGAGTGTAAAGTTTCATATTGAGCATTTAAAATAGTTTGAAGTAATTCTTTTACTTTGTGGTTCTGACAACTTGGTATACAATTAAGTTCATTTATTTAAGTTGGCTTTCAATTTTTAAAGATTGCTTTTATTTTTTGTCTTTAATTTTATAAAATTACATAAAACATAAAAGATTCCAAAAGAAAAAAATAACAACTGTGTACACAGAGGTCTTTATTCATCTGCCCTGTATCCCTCTCTCCCTCCTATAAGCAATAATTTTTATTACATTTTAATATATTCTTTCATTGTTCTATTCTGAAAATGAAAGCAATGAAATGCCTATCAATATTAATATTTCTCTCCTTCCTTAGTCATATATTTTATCTTAACTTTTACTTTTTCATCTAAAGTCCATCCTCAAGATCATTTCACATTAGTACTTGGATATATTCCTTGGTCCTTTTTACAGTTTCACATATTTTATGTTGTGGATTTACTTTAATATGTACAACCACTGCTTTACATATGGATATCTGATCATTTTCAGTCTTTTGCTAAAATGTTACACTATATAGCCTTAAGCATATTCTTTCGAACATATACATAACCACAAAGAGTATCACTTCACATTACATATTACATATTTTTAAACTCAAATATGTATGCAGTTCGGTTAATAAAGTGCTATTGTCTCTTGCCCATAGCTAATATTTGGAAGTAAAATCGTCTGAGAGAATACTTTCTAACCTGCCATGAACCCGAAGCACTGAGGAGGAAGTTGGAACACACTGGAATCAAATCAAATCAAATCAAGTGGAGGGAACGGAAATTAAGCAAGTCCGTATCGGATGTCTTTTCAATAAAAAATGCTCAATTATGAAGAGTAAGTTTTGTTTGTTTTGGTTTGGTTTTTTATTTGAAAGAAGTAGGAAAGAGTTTGGAGCAGGTTCTTTGGAGAATTTGATTGGGAGGTAATTTATAGGTAAATTTAACATTATCTCAAACAGAGAGCCTAGCTGAAACCAAAACCATAAATTTATGCTTCAATAAGTCATCCTAATTCCCCCATTTCTCAGTGTTCTGAAACACCACAGAATAGATGAGGTGGCATATCTAGAGCTGTGTGAAGAACAACGTAGATGTGCTGTCCTGACAAAAACACCAGGGAATCATGGGCGGCTTGAAACACATGATTGAGTGGTGATCGCGGAACAAACTGAGTAGAAATGAAGTGGACCATAAGGGGGCTGGTGGGTAGTACAAATCAAGAGATTCAGTGCCTCCATGAAGGAAAAGAGGAAAATACTACTCCATGATTAAATGTACCTGTGAAATTAAAAGGACATTATTCTCATCAAACGAAAACTACTGTAAACGATCAATTTTACTTCTAAAGAAATTAGAGACTCACTACATGTCCAGATTGAATGCTCTTTTTAATGGACACAGATTTATCATTGTTGTATAGGCACATATGTGTTTTGTCATAAGAAATTTATCATGACATTTAAAAGTCTGACATATTTTCAAATTATGCACAGCTATATTCAGAGGTTAATCACTGTCCAATATGATATTATGCTCCACTGCTCCATATAGAGCTCTCCTCAGTTCAAGAGCTGTGTTTGGACTCAAGCCCACTTCCCAATTCATCTTTTCTATATTAATAATATTTAA